>NC_141886.1:19436602-19739632 GCF_030686135.1 Camelina sativa | reverse complement strand
TGTTTTGCGGTAGACCCTCCATTGTCTACTGCCATCAAACTTTTACTGCTTATTTTGTTCACTCCCTCGGAACTTGTACTCTCTTTTGTCGGCTTCATTATCGGGTTGTTTGATTTCAGCTGATCCTTGAATCTCTTTTCCACTCATTGTCTTACGAGGTGAACTTCCTCTGTAGTGCAAGTCTTGAAGCTCCCTCTTGTTAAAATCTTTGTTGTCCATTCACTTCAAAAGTAACCCTGCCTTCATCTTTTCAATTTGATGCTCGTTCTCTGAGAATCTTATCTTGTTTGTTATTACTTGAACTTGACAAATATTGGTGCATTCTAGTTTTGCGCTCACTGTCTTATAGGCCTTTCCCCCATTTGTTTTCGGTTTTTCTCATGCACCTTTTTAACGTCTCTGCCACCTGATTTTCTAACCAGCTTATGTTCCCTCTGAGGTAAGATTTCTTTTCTCTTCCTATGTTTTCTTTAATCATTACCTTGTGCATCTCAGTTTCATGACTTGTCTCATCAACTTTTCGATTAACAAACTCAGTTTCTCTCATTATAGTGACAACATTTCTCATTTTCTCGACTTCAAATTCATCGTCCTCTGTTGGATTAAATCCTTGTTGATCCTGAAACTTTGGTTTCACGCACTCTACCATCAAAAATTGATGCTTCTTTTTTTTTTGTTGCATGATTCTCCCTCTTGGATCTGTTTTGGTGAGTTGTTCATGACTTTTTTGCCTTTTTGTTTCAATGCATGTTTGTACCTTCTGTTTATCTCCTCCTTGAATTCCATGATGTCCTACACTCCCTCAGTTACATATCTTAGTGATTGTTCTTTGCTATTATCTTGCAACTTTACAGATTCTATCTTCTCTTGTGATGTCTCTTCTTGTTTTTTTTACTTTTCATCCTTTGAAACTTGACATATACCCTTCATCTATCATGAATGCTTTAGCTATTTTTTCCCTGCTTGATCCTTGATTTTGCACCCTGATATGTTGAACATAATCCCATAGCCATTAATCGTTAATTTAAGAACACTTAGATAGTTGTACTTCAGACTAGGAACAAACAGAACATCCCTTATGGTTCTTTTTCACGTCTCTATCATCATTGTCACTGTTCCTTTTTCTTTGGTCTGCACAACTTCACCATCACTTAACTTCAGGCTTGTTTTGATACATGTGTTCAATTGTGAGAACCAGCTTTCATTTCTAGCCATGTGGCTAGTTACTCCACTATCAACCAACCAAATGTCTTCATCACTCGTGACCAGCCATTCTTGTTGATTATTTTTCTTTGGAGCTTGCATCATGGAGCCATTTGAGTCTTCTTGGAACCTCAACTTTAACACGTCCCACACATCCTCTGAGGTCTTAGTATTATCAGATAAATAATTACTAAGAATTTCTTGAGAGGCAGCACTAAACAGTGACTATAAGGCTGCCTGATCTTTCTCTTTTAATTCCTCCAAATTTGTATTCTTTTTCTGCTCATCTTGGATTCCTTCACTTACTACTTTCCACAACCCTCTAGACCTAAGTAGAACTCTCATCTTTATAACCCATAAGTTAAATTTCTTCCCGACAAACACCAAACTTATTTGTTGATTCTGCATCTTTTTACCCAACAACAAGTTTTTATCTCAAATTTGTACCTGATTTTTGCTTTCTTCGTTTTCTTCTATTGTACCCAACTTGTGCCTTTGACTTCTTTTTGTTTCTTGTGCCGATTCTTCAAACTTCCGGGCCACGAAGACCTTGGAGCTCTGATACCATGAAGGATTTTGGTCTGCTACTTGATTAACCTCTCATTCTACTTCATTGATAACATCATTACAACAACATATTTATAGTGTTTGAATTTAAACCTATTAAACAGTACACAACATTAGTTCACTTAGAGACTTTTGTAAGCCTTAATCAACATAACCCAATTAGTTGGTCTTTGACTTCTGGCCCAGTTGGCCGATTTCTTTCTTCGACAGTACAAAATGTAACACTTTCTCTTCCCCTTTAACTCTTCATGTACTCAGCGATTCTTCTTCTTCTTTTTTTCCTTTTGCAACTTCTTCTTCTAACTCTCTTCTTCTTGTACCTGATTCTGATAAGCTTGATATGTTGTTAGCTTGTGTCGAGAGGAAGACGCGGACTCGTGGAGGACAAAGGAAGGTGACGTCTAAAAGTGGCTAGAGAAGGTCCATGGGCATGAAAGAGAAGACTCTTTACAAGCCAAAGTCTTTCATCTTATATATATTATTAATAAGCTTGTTGTAATTTCTTAAAATGTTGTGTCGTTTATTATCATGGTTATATTGTTTATCGTTAGGATTGTTGGAGTGCATGTAGTTCTTTGATGGAACAGCAATATTTGGGGATCTGTCCTATTTTAGGGTTTGTTATCGAATTATTGAATCAAATTTCCTAATTCTCTCTAAAAAGTTATTTCTCTTCTCTTATCCAAATTTATTCTTCCTTTTCTCATTTTCTTCTGATTTCTTTTACCATTCTGTTACATTCCTTGATAAGCTCCTTTCGGTCTTTATCAACTGGTGCTTTCATTGAGAGCTGAAATGTTGCCATGGTTCCACATACGACTCAAGCTGCTCAGTCTGTTCCTACTACTGTTTAGCTCGATGCAAGGTTGAACAAGGTGGTCGAGACGCTGACCGAGACCAACACCAGGATTGACAAACTGGTAGAAACCCTGGATATCAAGTTGCAGCAGTTCTTCGAAAATATCCTCTACACCAAGGCTGTAGAACCTCCAACGCCACCGGTTGCGACAGTAAGTCAGAACTCCTCGTCTCAGAACCAAGACAGTATTTAGTCAGATGTCTATGTCAAACTGTAGGCGCCGGTCAAGGCGCGTGCAGACGGACTCCTACCCTTGCCCCCAGTTCTGGTTCCGATACAAGCGATAGAATCATCATACAGATCTGTTTTATTTAACGAGTCGAACTTTCAGATGCAAACTTTGGGAGAAGTCTGGGTTCACCTGGAAGGTATTGGGAACCACCGGCTTATGAAGGTCAAAACACAGACGATTGGAACTTCATAATGAAGAAGTGTTTTTCCCAGAACAAGGTTTCTGAGCACATGAAACTCGATGAAGACTTAGTGTGTTTATAAAAACAATATAATTTAACTTTTAAAAGAAAAAAAATGATCATACCTTAAACTATTAAACATTTTAGAGAGTTTTAAATGGAAGTAAATTTTAAAAGCACAATATAATTTATGTAATTGTATTTATAAAATTTAAAATCTGAAAACATTACTACATATTTTATTTATTATGAATTTTCACTTTAAAATAAATAAAAGATTACTAAACTCAACTTAAATTTATAGGTTAAATTTTTAAGTGATACACTTTATCTTGTGAGATTAGGTAAAAGAATTTTTGAAATTGTATAACATTATCATTCATTTTCTATAAAAAAAGAAAATCTATGATGATATTATTCATAAGTTCTATAAAAAAAATACAAAAAGTGAATGTAAACCGTTAAAAAAAAGGGTTTGTTGGAGAATTAGTACATTTTTGGAACTTATTAGGTTTTTGAGGTTACAATACATCTCACTCGCTACTGGATAAATAGAGAACATGCTTTCATGAGCTTCCCTCAGGATCTCATGTCTCAACTTCTCATCTTTGGGCACACAGATCCGACCATGCAAAAGATAGTAACATTGGTAGAGACATGATACTCCGAATCAATATCTCTAGAGGCATTCACCAGCCTTACATCCTTCTCTTGTGCTAACCGCACTATGCTCAGAAGGTCTGCTCGATCAGCAGCCTCCAAACCCAACGGCTCATGAGGGATAGCACACAACTTCAATGCACTAATCTCTCCTACCAAAGTCTCCATGTCCTATTCCTGATCCAAAGCCGCCCGCTTCCGATTCATGGCATCTGCAACCAAGTTAGTCTTACTAGGGTGGTAGGCTATCTCTAGATCATAATCCGCCACCAGCTCCATCGATCGCTTCTACCTCAAATTCAGCTCAGGCTGAGTGAATATATACTTCAAACTCTTATGATCTGTAAATACTTGTACCTTCGCGCCATAAAGATAAGATCTCCAAATCTTCAAGGTGAAAACTAGAGCAGCAATCTCCAAAGTTCAGAATGAGCTTCTACGCCGGAAGCATGGGTAGGATAATTGTCCTCATGCTTCCGCAACTGTCGCAAAGCGTAGACAATAACCTTCTCATGCTGCATCAACACACACCCCAATCCAACTCTGGATCCATCAATATAAACCAAATACGGCTCACCTTGCTCTGGGAACCAAGTAGCACCTCTCAGTTGATCCAACAACTCATCGATCCTGGGAAGAGAGTACTTGTTCTTCACAGTGACCTGGTTCACACCCCGATAATCGATGCACAAACAAAAACTCCCGTCCTTCTTCTTAATGAACAACATTGACGCTCCCCAAGGTGACATGCTAGGACGGACGCATCCCTTGCCCAAAAGATCCTCCAGCTTCTTCTTCACCTCTGTCATCTCTGCTGGTGTCATTCTGTAAGGCGCCTTGGATAACAACGTCGTCCCCGGTTCCAGCTTAATCGTGAAAGGATCAGACCGAGATGGTGGTAATCCCTGCAACAACTGGAACACATCCTCAAACTCCTCTACAACCCTGATACCACCAACTGTAAACTATCCCACTGACTCCTGCATCGATATTGTAACTAGGTAAGCCTCACGTCCCTTCTCGATCATCTTTCCGGTCTGCATGGCCGAGATTACGAGACTCCCCGAAGTCATTCTCACTCCCTCAAATACCAACCTCCCTTCTAGATGCTCAAACTCCACTCTACCTTGATGACAATCAAGATAAACCATGTGACGATGCAACCAATCCATCCCTAGGACAATATCATACAACTCCACGGGGCTGATAAGAAAACCCGCTGGCCACGACTCCCCTGCGATCTGAATATAACCTCCCCTCGTCTGTCCAAGAACTCTTAGAAATTTGCCTCCCACAAATCTGACAATTCCCACTGGCTCTGTGGGATCTCCTCTAATATTGGCGCTCTCTGCACACTCCGGAGTAATGAAGTTATGGGTTGCTCCAGAATCAAACACGACGTGGGAACTAAACCCTCCCACTAATAAGGTCTTTACACAAACCTCATGTGCTAAGAACCCTAACATTTATCACAGATATTAATAAAAGATTAACTACTGGAATTCACAAAGTTTGAGTCTCAGAAATTATACTTGTGATCGTCCTAGCACTGGTGCCACTGATCTCTGCGGTCGTGTACACACTCGGCGCCTGCTCGAGTCGCGCCACCAGCTTCACTCCGGGCTGCATTCCATGTTGCATCGCTGCCACCGCCATTTGCTACAACTTGGGACACTTGTGCTTAATGTGCTCAGGCTCTTCACAGTGATAGCAGACACGAACCGCTGACTGCACTGCCGTCATAGCACTCCTCAGGGGACAGCTATCAACCTTGTGGTCCATGCTACCGCACCCGGCAACACTAAGCCTTTGTGTAGCCTCCCACTTCCTCTTGGTTCATGCTCAGGCTAGTCGCCCTTGCCAGAATCTCCAGGATGTTGGGCCTTCCTAGGTTGGACAGATAGACTCACCGTCACTACCTGTGCCTGGATATCCTCCTCTATCACAGTTGCGGTCGCAACCAGCTCTACTCTCGAAGCATATCTTTGCCTTCTGTTGTGGACCCATAAGTCATCCCGAAGGGCCCTCATGAACCTCTAGACCTGTGCCTCCTCGGACTCCATCTCCCTGCCCCATACTTCAGAAGCCGAGTGAACTCCATGTCTAACTTCCGCACAGTCCGAGCCCCTTGAGATAACTGCAGAAATTGAACCTCTAACCGGTCTATTGCCTCATGTGGAAAGTACTTGCGGTTGAACTCCTCCACAAAGTCAACCCAAGTCCTCTCTCTGCACCCCCCTTTGTCCACCCAAAACTCCTGAGGACATCTGAGAGACTGGAAGTTACGTTCCACTCTCGTCCTCCACACATCTACAGAAGTACGTTCGGTACCACCCAAGAACCGCTATGTACCGATCCTACCCATCTCCCTCAGCATGGTCATGTAATGGAAATGAGCTACTACACCCACAGCCACTGGCTGTTGCACCTCGGCCACAATATGCGGCACCACCGGAGCTTGTGCCAGTACAACTCCCGGCAACCGCTCCAACAGTTGTGTCAACAAGACCGCCAGGTCAACACCTCCACCATAGGCTCCACCTATTGGGACTCCCGCACCTAGACCAGTATCATCACAGGTCAACTCGGCACCGACACCGCCTACACCGACTCCCTCGGCACGTATTGTCTTATCAGCAACTCCAACATCCACACTCATGGACCCTTCCTAGAAAGCCTGCGACTCGTCGGCGACCTCTATGGTCATACATTGATCTACGGTATGACTAACCGTTGGGCCTCTGCCCCTAACCACGACCGTTCACAACCAGCAACAACATCATCTCTTACCATCTGCACTATCATGAACATAAGGCTAAGCAAACAATCCAAACCATACACCAAAAAACACATACAGCGTAATCCCACTGAAGGGTCGAAGAGGATGTTCATGGACCCCATGCCATACAGAATTGATTAACGCACATAATCAATCAAAGCATACAATCCCAAACACCAACCCTCAACTCGACTTCCAGCTTAGAAACCCAAACCGTTCAAATCCGACGATTAAAGACAAAACGATCGAACCAAGAATTAGGTTGTGTCGATTGATGCACCTTCTGTGTCGATCGACACACATCCGTAAACCAAAAAAACCAGTTCTTGGTGACAGAGTTCTTGGTGACAGAGATCTTGGTGATGCTTGTTAGTGGTTGTGTTCTTAGCGATGTTTTGTACCCTAACGGTGGTCTTGGTGACAAAGTTCTTGGTTACGCCTGTTAGGGGTAGTGGTCTTGGTGACGTTGGATGCCTTGATGGTGGTCTTAGTGACACCAGATATCATGGTGGCGGTCCCGGTGACGTTGTGGCCTTTGTCGTGGTGCTTTTTGGATATTTTGTGGCCTTTGTCGTGGTGCTTTTTGGATATTTTGTGGCCTTGGTGGCGGTCCTATGGGACGTTTTTGTGGTCTTTGTGACGTGTTTAGGGTCTTTGTGATGTCTTTGTGGCGAGTGTTAGACGTATGACATTACGATGTTCCTACGAGAGCCATAGAGGTAGTTCTGGCCACTGTGGTACTCGGTCAAGCTTAGAATTATTGCTCTAGAGAAATGAGATCTCGAATAACTCATGAGGGGATGGTTATGTTCCTATGTATCGTTATCTCGAAGGACTTTGTGGCCTGAGGGTAGAATTGGTATATCGACTTCGGGTGACGATCCAAAGGTGCGCTGTAGGGTGATAGCGGGAGAGCAAGATTAGACTTCCTTGATACCATAGCTAAGGCCTGACAGCGAGCCGGTAAGACTCGAGGTTTAATACCAGAGTGCGGGCGAGATGCATGAGTTGAGAGCGTATAATATGAGAGATGTGGGTTATTGGCCAGATAGAGTCTTCATGGATTAGTTGGAGGATGTGCAGGCCATAGTGTTTGTTGTACGAGAGATACTTGATTGTAACACCCGCGAACCAAAAATTGGATTTTTGGTAGGGGTGTCGATCGACATAGCTTATGGTGTCGATCGACACAGTGTGTAGTCAGGTGTTAGTTTTGATTTCAGGATTTTTGGTTTGAGTTGGTTATGTTTGGGGATCGTATTTAAGGAGTGAGATCGATGTTTTTGGGTTGAGAAAACCTATTTTTGTTGCCTCCTTTGTGTGGAAAAAGTGAGAGAGCGATTCCCAAAGTCAGTTCCCAGAAGTTTTCCTGAAATGTTTGTCCCTATTCTTGTGAGTTTTTGGCTTGGAGTTTGGAGTTCTAAGGCTGAGAATGTGGGAGAAGCTTGTGGTGGTGTGTTTTTCGTCTTTGTTGGTGAGATCTCTCTGTTGTGGCTAAGGTGAGTGCATGACCAGGGCTTATCTAAGCTAAGATCTCTGTTTCTGAGATTTTGTGAGTTATGTGATTGCTTTCCTTTGAGTTCTATGTGTTTTTCGTGGCTCCTGAGGCTTGGATTCGTTCCTGAGATTGTGTGGGATGATATGGAGAAGTTTGGAGGCGATATTCGGAGTTTCTGATCGAGAAGAAGTGATGCTTGGCATGAGTGTCGATTGACACAAGGAGTGTGTTGGTCGACACCAATGCGAGGATGGTGCGAGAAACCTATGAGCATCGATCGACTCCATGTGGAGGTGTCAGTCAATGCAACTAGGGATTTTGGGAAATGTCGAGCTGACTTAATCAACACTAGGTGTGTGTTGGTCGACACAAACTTCACTATGTGTCAGTATCGCTTGACACCAGGCGGGTGTAAGTCGATACCAACCTTCAGAAGCGGCTGATCTTGTGATTCCTTTGTGTATTGCCCTGTTTGTTTTATTGTTTTTTGATTGTGGCATGAGAGATCTTATTGCTTGTGTGTATAGCCTAGTAGATGGAAATATTGCTTCACTAAGTATTTCTAGTAATACTTACGCCTCTCTTTTGTGTTGTGGCGCAGGTAAAGACAAAGTGTGACCGTGGGATCAAGGCTATGAAGAGGAGGATGTTCTATAGGCTCAGTTGATTTCTTTGTGTCACTGATAGGATGCTAGAGTGAAATTATGATGTTCTAGAACGAACGTTAGGTTGCTGGTTATATGACTTTGTTTTATGCTTTGGATTTTTGTTGGTATTATGATATTCATTTATTTGTGATTGGAATTGGTTTGTGTTATCCACTATTGTTTGATTGGGGTTATCCAATTAAAATACACCAATGTTGTGAGGGATTAGCGTGGAGTAATCGCACATCCCTCACAAATTTGCGATGGATCTGCAAGGCTCAATAAGAAATCAGTTGCAAATCCCTCGCACCAGTATGCTTTTAATCAAATTCATTTTCTATACCAAAATTATCCTCATTAAAATGTACTCAATCAAAAGCTAAGAAATAAAAAATGATCTATTTAAACTCAATCAGCTAGTTCTCTTGATGTTGGTTAGTAATGCTCTTCTTTTAAGCTAGATTGATCACTTGGAGTAAGATCTTAGGTTAAATTCATCAGAGAACCAAAAGTGTTATTAAGTTGCATGAAAAGAACATAAGTGAGCAAATTGATCTTTAGCAAACGAGAGCTGAAGTTAAAGCACTTTGTGAACAAATCAAACTTAAATTTGTTAATGCTTGCTTGGTTTGCTAGATTTAAACGAGAGTTTAGGATCTAGCAAATTCATTACTTAGATAGTTAACACTAAAAGAGTAGGTTAGCTTTACAACTGTGATTTCAGTTTGAGAATGGTGTTTAATGTTGGAGTAAGCTTGAGGGAAGCTTAAAATGGAAGTTAGTCCTAGTCCTATTATAATTGTGTTTACATTGAGATAAGGATCAAACTATACTTAGGATCGTTATCTAAGTATGTATGAGTTCTATTAGGATTAGGATTAGCAAAGTTATATATAAGACTGTGTTGATATGTGATATAGCTTATAGGTTTTGTGTGAGAAAGAGAGATTGAGAGCTTAAGTTTTGAGAGATTTTCTTAAGCTAATAAATTGAGTTATACTTTATAAATCTTGTGTTCTTAGCAAAGCCTATTTTCTATATTTGGTATCAGAGCTTTGCTCAATCATCGTAGAAATCATGTCCGAACTTGCGGTACCATCACCACCACAACCTAAAGAAGGAGGAGGAGGCTCTTCCTCTATTGTTTGTCCTATGCTCAACACAAACAACTATACTGTATAGGCGATGAAGATGAAGATCGCACTCAAAGTTCATAAGGTTTGGGATGTTAGAAGCAGAAACTGACCAAGTCAACGAGGATAAAAAAAATGTAGCTATGGCCTTGTTGTTTCAATCGATACCTGAGAGCCTAACTCTACAAGTTGGAGAACTCGGTACAGCGAAGAAAGTGTGGGAAACAATCCGAGCTAGAAACGTTGGAGCAGAACGTGTTAGAGAAGCAAGGCTGCAAACTCTAATGGCTGAGTTTGATCGATTGAAGATGCATGAATCTGAGAGAATTGATGACTTTGTTGGTAAACTAGCTGAAATTGGATTGAAATCAGCTGCACTAGGAACAAATATAGAAGAACCAAAGATTGTAAAGAAGTCCTCGCAGGAAATTTATTCATATAGTTGCTTCTCTAGAACAAGTCCTGGATTTAAACACTGTAAGCTTTGAAGATATCGTTGGCCGCCTAAAAACTTATGAAGAACGAATCAGTGGTGAAGAAGAAGCTCCGGAGGAACAGAACAAGCTGATGTATGTGAATACGAATCCACAGGGGAACCAACAAGCAACACAACAATACAAGGAATACAGTGGAGACTTTGGAGGTTATAGAGGAAGAGATCGTGGAGGTAGATATGGTTACAGAGGTCAAGGAAGAGGACGTTTTGGAGGAAGAGACATGTCCCAAGTTACTTGTTTTAGGTGTGATCAAAACAGACATTTTGCTTCACAATGTCCAGATCGACTTCTCAAGTTACAAGATGCACAAGAAGCTGATAACAAGGGTACGGAGGATGCAGACGAACTCCTAATGCACGAGGTCGTGTTTTGGAATGAGAAACGAGTTGTGCCAAAGAAATTTGAGACTAGTATAGATAGAGATAGCACTTGGTACCTTGATAACGGTGCCAACAACCATATGATCGGAGATAGAAGGTATTTTGACAAGCTTGATCTGTCTGTTACTAGAAAGGTACGTTTTGGAAACGACTCAATAGTCGATATAATGGGAAAAGGAACAATTGCTTTCATAGATCAGAATGGGAAGCAAAGGGAGATGACTGATGTTTATTTTATTCCTGATTTGAGAAGCAATATAATTAGTCTTGGTCAAGCTACAGAGTCGGGATGTGATATACGCTTGAGAGGTAAGCATTTGACAATGAGAGATCAAGATGGAAATCTTCTTGTCAAAACAGAGAAGTCTAAAAATCGCCTATACAAAGTTCAGATGGGGTTGCGAGATAATGTTTGCCTATACCTTACAGAGGTAAGTGAGTCTGGTAAATGGCATGCGAGGATGGGACATGTAAATTATGCAACTTTAGGATCGATGATAGCATCAGAATTGGTTCTAGGAGCACCAAAATTCTCAGTAAAAAAAGAAGTTTGTAGCTCATGTTTGCTTGGAAAGCAGACTAGGCAAGAGTTACCTCAGGAATCTACCTTTCGAGCAACCAGGAGGTTAGAACTTTTACATGGTGACCTGTGTGGACTGATAACACCAAGCACATCAGCTGGAAATAGGTACATTTTCGTGATCATTGATGACTTCTCCAGATATATGTGGACTATGCTTCTTAAGGAGAAAGGAGAATCTTTTCAGAAATTTCAGAAGTTTAAAGCTTTAGTGGAGAAAGAAGTTGGGGAAACAATACAAATCTTCAGAACAGATAGAGGTGGAGAGTTTGTATCTCAAGAGTTTAACTCCTTTTGTGAAGCATCTGGCATAAAACGGCACTTGACAGCTCCATATACACCACAACAGAATGGTGTTGTTGAAAGGCAAAATAGAACTCTGTTGGGAATAGCTAGAAGTATCCTGAAACATATGCATATGCCAAACTATCTTTGGGGAGAAGCTATTAGACATTCTACATATCTTATCAACAGAATAGCAACTAGAGCGTTAAAGGAAAAGACTCCATATGAGTGTTTTCGAGATAAAAAGCCTACAGTTCATCATATTAGGATTTTCGGTTGCATTGGCTATGCAAAGGTAGAGAAGCCTAATCCAAAGAAGTTAGATGATAGAACTCGTATTCTTGTTCACTTGGGAACAGAACCTGGGTCTAAGGCGTATCGATTGTTGGATCCGCAGTCAAGGAAAATTATTGTCAGTCGTGATGTTGTGTTTGATGAAACGAAAGGATGGCACTGGTCTCGAGAAAGCTCTACAGAAGGAAGTGATGAGATTTTTAAGGTTAATTTTCATGGTTATGGTAATCATGGTCTGCTGGAGAATGAAGAAGCTAATGAGAAGGATCAGAATCAAGGAGAAGAAGGAAGTTTGAGTGAAACAGAACCTGATGACATTTCAGATACACATGGACGAATGGTTAACCACGAGTTGATACAACTTGCAGGTCCGACTGCAGGTCAACCTGCAGTTTCTAACACAGCTTCTAACGAGCCGGAGTTACGAAGGTCACAGCGGGGGTGAGAGTTAAACTGATACATCTTGAGGATTATGTCTTACTTACCGAAGAAGAAGGTGAGTTAATGCTTTTATGTCTAAATAATGAGCCTACAAGTTTCTATGAAGCAAGGAAGTCTAAGGAGTGGATAAGAGCTTGTGAGGATGAAATAGGATCAATAGAGAAGCTAAGAACGTGGGATCTTGTTGACTTACCCATTGGAGCAAAACCAACTGGTTTAAAGTGCGTATTCAAGCTAAAGAGGAATTCAGATGGAAGTATCAACAAATACAAGGCTAGGCTAGTAGCAAAAGGATATGTGCAAAAATATGGAGTGGATTTTGAGGAAGTTTTTGCACCAGTTGCTAGTATTGAGACTATAAGACTCCTAATTGATCTTGCAGCCTCACATGGATGGGAAATTCACCATCATGATGTAAAGACAGCCTTTCTTCATGGAGAACTCAAGGAGACTGTTTATGTTAGTCAACCTGAAGGATTTGAGAGAAAAGGGAGTGAAGGAAAAGTCTACAAGCTTAACAGAGCCTTATATGGCTTAAGACAGACACCTAGAGCTTGGAATAATAAGCTGAATCATATTTTGGAAGAGTTAGGGTTCGTGAAGTTTTCAAAAGAACCTTCTGTGTATCGAAAGGATGCTGGTAAAGATCTCTTGATTATAGGTGTCTATATTGATGACTTGTTTGTCACAGGGACAAGCTTAACTGTAATTAACAGATTTAAGGAGGAGATGGCTGCTAACTTTAAGATGAGTAATCTTGGGAAATTATCATATTACCTTGGAATGCAGGTATGTCAACACCAAGATGGGATCACACTAAGTCAGGCTCGATATGCTCACAAGATTCTCGAAGAAGCAGGGATGTCAAACTGCAATTCGGTTCTTATTCTGATGGAGACAGAGTTAAAATTGTCTAAAGCTGAGAATGAAGAGGAGATTGATGCAACTTTGTATAGGAAGAATGTGGGGTCTCTACGCTACCGGCTCCATACTAGGCCGGATCTATCGTATTGTGTGGGGATATTGAGTAGATATATGCAGAGTCCAAGGCAATCACATGGTGTAGCAATGAAGCATTGCTTAAGATACTTAAGAGGAACCACTCATTTCGGACTGTCTTATGGTAGATCAAATGTACTGAGGCTAATAGGCTACAGCGATAGCAGTCATAATGTCGATCCGGATGATGGAAGGAGTACTTCAGGGCACATATTTTATCTTGGTGAGAGTCCGATCACATGGTGCTCACAGAAACAAGATGTGGTGACTTTATCCTCTTGCGAAGCAGAGTTTATGGTCGGGACTGAAGCTGCAAAGCAAGCAGTTTGGTTGCAGGATTTGTTTGTCGAGATCACCGGAGCTGCAGAAGAGAAGGTTACTATTCGGATTGATAATCAATCGGCGATTGCTCTCACGAAGAACCCTGTCTTCCATGGGAGAAGTAAGCAGCACATACATAGGCGCTATCACTTCATCAGAGAACGGGTTGAGAGTGGTCAGATTATGGTTGAGCATGTATCGGGAAATGAGCAGAGAGCAGACATACTTACAAAAGCTTTAGACAAAAACAAGTTCAAGGTAATGAGAGATCTCTTGGGAGTTCAAGACTTGTCGAAACAAAGCTTCAAGCTTAAAGAGGAGTATGTTGGAGTAAGCTTGAGGGAAGCTTAAAATGGAAGTTAGTCCTAGTCCTGTTATAATTGTGTTTACATTGAGATAAGGATCAAACTATACTTAGGATCGTTATCTAAGTATGTGTGAGTTCTATTAGGATTAGGATTAGCAAAGTTATATATAAGACTATGTTGAGATGTGACATAGCTTATGGGTTTTGTGTGAGAAAGAGAGATTGAGAGCTTAAGTTTTGAAAGATTTTCTTAAACTAATAAAGTGAGTTATACTTTATAAATCTTGTGTTCTTAGCAAAGCCTATTTTCTCTATTTAATGCATCCCTATCTAATTTTCCAAATTTGTTTTCATATTTTCTGATGATTCCCTGAGCCCAATATGTTTTTCCATTGATTTAAACAACTTGCTTTGATCAGTTTGTTAGTTACTTTCATTGACAAACTTTCCATTGTCTTAGCTATATCTAATCTTTATAATTTCATATGGTTTGATCACTGAGAGTTCAATCCTAAAGTATTACAACGATACCACTAGATGGTGGTTGAGTACATTATATTATTGATTGACATTTGATCATATATAAAGAGGGAATGACCTCTCGAATTTCCACACTAACTTCATCTTTTGCATAATCCTCTTCTCTAATTTAATTCTCCAAATCTTCCTCACACATTGACTTATTTGCTCTCAACTTTATTATTCAAATTCTTATTCTCCATCGATTTGTTCTTTAGATTCTTTATAATTTCCAAAGTTCGATTCTTTCACTTTAGTTTACTGTTGATTCTAGAAACGCAAATGCTGTCACCATATGGAAATTAGTTTTGTTTAGTTAGATAATAATATAGTTTCTTTTTAAAAATAAAAAAATTATCAGCTATACGAAATATAACACAATACATGACTATGCATTTCAAGTTTAAAAATATATATTTAACTATACGAAATATATGTATTGCATGGTCAAATATACCAACTATATGATGAAATGTACTCAACATCACAAATTCTAGTATATCATTCGATAGCGTTGACTAGTATTGACTGGCGTTGACCGATGTTGACCAACAAAATATTTTTTATTTATTTTTTAATATTAGAAAAATAATAAAATTGTTTTATTTAATCATTTATTGTGTTTTAATTAAAGAAATATTTACAATCATTAGAACGATATATATTTTTTTTCCACAAATCATTATAATGATTATAATATATTGTTATAATGATTATAATATAATCATTATAACAATATATTGTATATATATTAGTGCACTGAATCTTGTAATAGTTATTTTTTCTATTACAAAATTTAATTAAAAGTAAAATCAAAATCATTTATTTTTCAGTATTAAAACTTTTATGTTACAAATGATTTTTATTATATTTTACCATAAGTATATGACTTTTTATTTTCAAAAATTCTAACGATTTTGATATGTATAATTGGGCTTGATTCTAGTATGTTTTATAATAATTAAACAACATAAATGATTTCCTAAATATTTCAATAAAATAATTTTCTTACTTTATTGATTTTTAATAGTAAAAATAAATAAATAAATAAAAAATATTTTTTGAATATTTTTGTTGATCTTCCTCTTCGCTTAGTTAGTTTGTATGTGAACTCGTTTTTATCAAACCTGATCCATTTTGAGATGATTCGACCGGTTAGTTTGTATGTGAACTCGTTTTTAAACGTCACAAGGCCCCAGCTAGTTTGATTTGTCTAATTAAAATGTAATTAAATTGAAATAATAATGATTGACGTAGGAACATGTATCACCAAATAATTAGACTCCCAACAACTCGTTGCGTCAGAATTATTCCATGATAAATTTTAATAAGCTTATCTAACAAGAATGTATTTAAAGTCCATTGTCCACCTTAGACGAGGCAAAGAGCATGCCCTTCACGGGATTATCACATGTCGACCGGTCTTCTTCCGTACATTACATGTTTTTATAAAACTTTTATGCTGTGATGGTTTATTTTCGAATTATTAATCATACGATTATTTTATCCAATTTTGATTATTTTAACCCTTTGAATAATCTGCAGACCCTACAATAAGATGAACAAGCAAAGAGACAAGTAAACTTTGGATACTTTTGTCTGGATCCGAGGGTTCGAAGGTAATGCGATAAGTTTAATGGGCATTTGTCTCCTATTTATCATATCATTGGGCGTTTTATATGTCCCCACATAACTTGGTTACAAGTTACAACCCAATTTTTTAAAATTAAATGTTACATCCCTAGTCATTTTTCATCTATATTTTCTATCTATATATTATACTAGAAAGGTAGAATTTTCAAACAAAAATCTAAAATTCTTTTGGCTATTGCTAGTAATCTAAGACGTCAATATTATATTGTGAAGATTTGAGTGTGTTTTTTTTTCCATTTAGTAAACTTTGAATTATCTAAAAATTAACATAATAATAATGACTGTTTGACAAAAAAAAAATCATAATAATAATGACTAATGAGTTGACTTGAAGTATTTTAGCATTCTCAAACTAACAACAACAATTCGGTTAGTGACATGAATGTGACAAAGGAACGTACTTAACTTTTTAAATTAAGCGATGTTCACTAATCAGAACTATGCATAGGTTTAGTTAAAGATATATAATCAACTTTAGAACCTTTGCAAAGTAGCTTGTTGGCCCGCCAACCTAATCACGTGCGTCGTATCTAATCCATATATCCATATCATTAATACACATTATACACAATGTGTAATTCACTATACTTACTCTCTTTTTTTTTTTTGTTAATCAACAGGATATACTTTGAATATCTATTTTTTGGTATTTGTTAAAAAAAATGGACATTAACAAAACTCGAACTCTTTTAAATAACAACTAGGTACTAACCCGCAGTTGCGGAAAACCATGGGCTGAACTTTTTTTTAAATAATTTTTTTAATAATTTATTTTGTTATTATGTTATTTATAAAGATTTGTGATTAAAAATTCAGTTTGTTTATATTAAAATTTTTGTATTTTAAAAATGTTTATTGAAAACCTGTCAATAAAACATTTGCATGTAACGAAAAAAAATTGTTTAAACCTTTGTCAATTAAACATAATCCTTGCTATGGTTGTGAAGTAAATAAAAAGATATAACTAACATGTAAAAAGAGCAACTAAATATAGCTAGTGAAAGTTCTGAAAAACTTCTTAAAAACAACATTCATTGTTTTTTTCTTTGGCTTCCCATACTTGTCTATAATAAGCACCTTCAATCATTACATATATTCAAATCTCAACTTAGTTTTATTTTCCTAAAGAACGGTGGCTAAAAAAATATAATATTTTTTAAAGAAATAAGATACTATATCTATATCTTTTATTTTTAATATATTAATTTTTAAAATCTAAGCCATTAAACGGAACTGTTATATATTTTATTATTTTGATTTTTGATAAAAAATTTAACCCGTGCTGGAAAAGTTTTTTTGATAAAATTTGTAGTTATATAGATTTTATTCGATTAGATTTTTAAAATTTTAGCTGTTAATTTTTTTTGAAGTACAAATTAATTTTGATTCAAATAGACTTTTTTTTACTTTTCTACAAATTATTTTATTTTATGTGTCCCCAATTTTTATTTTAGTTAATTATAATTATTTAATTAGTTAATTAATTTTAATTAAGTTTTTTAATGGCAACTGAATATAATGTTTTACACATTTTAAGGTTACTTTCATATTTGTACTTTCCAATTAATATAGTAGGATTCGTATTAAAACATAATTACATAAAGCTTAATATGGAAAAAAAAAATTTGTAAGATGCCTAATAAATATATTAACAACTACAAATCATATGTATAACTAATGTAACTAAGAAAACTAGGTGAAACGATATTTTGCATTGGATATAGATACCCATATCATGAGTGTGATTAATTCATTTTCTGAATTCAGAGATAAGATTTTTGAATCCCAAACTTCAAGATAGATATGAAGTATATATGACATAAAATATCTGATAATTTGTCCAATCCTAACTAAATCACCTTTTCTAAATGAATATCCAGTCCACAAAATGGGGTCGTTGTGTCTCTTGATTTGTAGTATATGTGTGAGAGCTTTCTATCTTTTTCAAAATAGAGCTATTCTATCTCTATGTAATTTGGTATTGGATAAATAAACTATAAAGTTTTCAGATTTACAGCTGCTGACCAAAAACAAAAAAAAAACAAAAACAAAAATCATTTCATCTCTGGTTGAAAACATATTTAATAAGATCACCGGCTGATTGTAAATTTATTGTGTTTGGCCGGCAAGTAAGTCTTCTATTTAATGAATCAACAGTTGCTATTTTGAGAACCAGAGGTCCAGAGTCTTCAGATCTTTGGTTAATTAAGGGTTGGAGGTGTCATTTATAATGGATCCAACACACGATGACATTGACAGCTACCAAGGTTATCAATTTACAAGAGCAAAAGAACATAATGCGCGTGGGGTTGCTTTGATTCCTTTGTAATCTTGTTACTTCTTAGAAATATTGATATGGCATACCCTTAATTAAGAGAGAGAGACTTTTTTGTAGATTCCACTTTAAATCTCAAGTTCTTTTATAAAAATTAAAAATAGAATAATAATATTCAATGCATGATGAGAGCAAGTATGGGATAGTCTTCTTGTTACTTATTTCTATTTCTTTTCATCTATAACTGGAACTATGTATATACATATTTTTGCCTACCTACAAGTATATATGCATGTATGTGATGCGAGTATATATAAGTTAAGTCCTACTCATTTGCACAACATCTCTCTCTGTGCTAAGGCATCTCTTTCTCCCTCTCATTCACAGACTCTCTCTCTCTCTCTCTCTCTTTCTATATCCCTCTATCTCTGTCTCTAGAGTTATTTTAATCATGAAAGAAACCAAGAAGAAGACGCCATGCAGCAAAAAGCTTGGAGGATACTTGAAAGAGCAGAAGGGAAGGCTTTACATCATCAGAAGATGTGTGGTCATGCTCATTTGCTGGCATGACTAACTTGCAACTTATATGCGTTATATTTTCATGCATATGTATATGTGCACATGCATATAGACAATATCAATGTTTGTAGTACAACAGTATGATTGAAGAAAGGGATCGGATCTTTGTGGTTGTGGCGATTTGTGATGTGAGCGGAGTTCGCAAGCTGGAGATATATTTCCTGGGTTGTTACTCGATTATCAGTTAGGATAATAACTTTTGAGTTAGTATGAAAAGTTACAAGTAGAATCTTCTTTAATATTGTTAGTGTATGATATATCAAGAGTAAGGAGAGACAAATTATAATCAAAGTTTGTAAATGCTTACAGAGAGTAGTTGTGAGAGGGATTTCCTCGTCTCTAACTCAAGTCTTTCATGTTGTTGTGGCATTTAACAATAATATGTTATAAAGATTAATTACAAGTATAAATTATAAAAACAAAAATTAATAATTTGATGTGTAGTTTCATCCTAAAATGATTTAAAACATTTAAAAAAAAGAAATAAAGTGTTTATGGCAAGTATCAATGTACCCCGGTTCTAAATGATAGTATTCAATAACCATTTTGATATTTAAAATACATACGTTTTTTCTTGGGTGCAAATTTAAAATATATACGTAAAATTACCAAATTTTGAATAGAATTTAATTTGGCATTTACGAATATGAAAGAAATCCCATATCAATCAGATCAAACTTTTTCATATCTTGCTCCTATTTTTGAACCTTCAAGCACATGTGTTTGTTTGGACCCAGTGACTTCAATTCTATAGCAAAATTATTAAAGGACACTGTTTTCATTTGCGTATTCATAGTTTTCCCCCTACGTAAAAATGACCATAGATCATTGACAGAATTAGAAAAAGGCATTTCATGAAAATAACAAGTCTTGATTTGTATAGGAAGTAAAAAAAGAGAAATGAGTCACTAGTCATTACTGTTTTGCATTGTGTCTTATTACCGAGTTTGGGTGATATGTAATGAAATAATGCATTACTATCATATTCAGAAGAACTGACAAGATATTCAAGCCTTACCAATGAGAACGTGCCAAAGGATACTCTTAGTGATGACAGCTTTTATGTCTGCCCACGGGCAAAGGCCAATGTCCTGAGGCTGAGACCCACATACCATCAGATCGGATCGCCACATCATCTCTTGTTTTGTGTTTTCGATAGGACCCATCACCTTGCGATAAATTAGACATTTTAGTCACCCTTGGTCATTAGTCTTGGACCCAAAAGGACGATTAGGCCGGTGGTTTAACTTTTAGTACAACTAGATTCTGCACTTGTAATTTTATACAATTAGATATTCTTTTAGTTCTAATTCTAGGCTGTTGAAAGCAAAAAAAGTTTATAAAGAAATTTCTACACAACACTTCTTAAAGTTTGATTTCCAATTTTTAAAAAGAAATTTCTACACAACACTTCTTAAAGTTTGATTTCTCTCAATTTTTGTTTTCTTATGAAATGGATCTTACTTTGTAATAATATTCCGGTTGTGTTGTGTGTGCACATATTCATACACAAAATTTTCTAAATTTTTTTTAATCAATAAAAAGAGAACATTCGGATTCAAAAGATAGACTGAGTACAAACTTATTTATAGGTAAACTTGATCTTGACTTCTTGAGTTTAGCTTCTTTTTTTTTTTTTCCAACAACACATACGTTTGTCATTCATGTTTCCAAAAGGGTTGGAACCCATTTTACAACCATTGGTGCCTCCTACTCCTATAGTGAGATACACCTAATCACAGAAAAGAAAATACATCAAAGAAGCTAATTAGCTTACTTATTTGTTCTTGATCCAATTACCATTTGTTTTTCTATAAAGTTATATAATATGAAGGTTTGATGACTATCGTTGGGTATATGATATTGGCGCCTTTGGTTTTGATAGATGCTATTGTTCATGCACATTAAGTTTTGTTGTTGCTGCACATTTACATTAAGATGAATTTACTTCTTCAAGAAAGACTTGGGCTGCAAGTGTATACGAATGACATACTAGCTAGTTTTGAAGGTCAGATTTCGAATCAACTTTTGTAATGAATATATTTTACATAAAATGTATTTTTGAATGCAAAACTGAACAAAAATTACAATCTCTAATCATGATAATACTAGTTTATCTTCTTAAACTGATTAAAAACTATAACATATTCCTTATTTCCAACTAGACATGAACGAAATTTCCTATAATATCATGCTAATACTAGTTTCTATGTAATCTTAGTTCTAATTCTATGTTGTTGAAGAAATATGTTTTATGAATATATTTTTTTATCAAATAAAAGTTAAATATCTTGTTGTATCAAACACTTCTAAAAGAAAAAAAAATGTGAAAGCAGACCAATGAATATGAGAAGAGATGTTCAAAGCTGAAGTTAACCCTGTTCGAAGCAAAGTCGCAACTATAGTGCCAGGCAACAAAAAAATAAAGCCAGATGCTGAAAATGAAAACGATATCTCACACAACCTTTTTATGAAGCAGCGATATCTCCATACTCTTTTGAGTTGCAAATGTAAACGTTATACTCCATTTTAGTGAAAGACAACAGTACTATTAACAAATTGTATATGGCCACGGGATTAACTCGTCCTATATGTCTTTCGGCAACTATAGTGTATATTCTTAACGGACTGATACTACCTACTATTTCGTCATCGCTTGAGCATTTTGTATATATATGATCAAGTACTAAAGGGTATGCAGATACGAATAATATATATATTTTAATTTCTATTATATAAATGGGCCTCCCAAATAAAAACTAGACAAAAGCCTTAAACTATCACACATAATCTAATCGTCATCGTTGAAAATCGATGAAATCTAAGCAGTAATCCCAACGAATGTTAGACCCATGGCTTTGGGCAGAGACGTTGGATTGGAATCCTCGTCAAAAGCATTTGGTTTCCAAGTTCACTCACTTTCCGACATTTCACCAGAACCGTTACAAATCTCCCATAATGCTTAGAACTCTGACAATCCGGCTCTACAATGTCATATCTCATGCCGAGCAATCTACCACACTTAGATAAACATTTTATATATTGAATTACTATCAGAAAAAATCTATAAGAGTACAAAAATATTGAATATTGAATTAGGCACGGATAATTAAGATTTTTAACTTTTTTTTTTGTCAACAATAGATTAGCTCAGATGAGCCAATGCGAAGGGAAATTGTTTACATACAAAACATTATGCGGAGATGTGCGCGCACTGCGTTCCAGAAGATCCGCTTTTACATTTGCATTTCTAGGAATAAAATATAAAGAAAAAGAAGAGAACGCCTCCCTATCCATCTTGATATCATCAACATACGTCGAGAACGCCGGCCAGTCGTGTGGCGAAGACACCATCTTCACCAAATCAGCGAAGTCTGAGCAGAACGCCACATCACGGTAATCATGTCCGATCATGCAACGCATCGCCCAAATGAAAGCTTCGACTTCAGCGTGTAAGGGGGTAAAACTTCGTCGAAAGTTAGTAGCTCCCATACTTGGCGTCGGATCCTGAGACTGGGTACAAAACCATCCGGCTCCTGCGAAAAGATCTCCTGACTTCCAAGATCCATCAATGAAACAACGATAGCCTGAAAAGAACATGGGAAGGTAAGTGTTTGGCCCCCGTAAACGAGAGTCATCAACTGTTGGCTGGACAGTTGAAACCACAGCTTCACCCTCCTCCTGAGCCTGCTGCCATGACAAAGCCTCACCTTCAGCTACCCGAACGACCTCCTCTGGCCGCTCTGTGATATTTTCAAAAACCTTTGCATTACGCGCTTTCCATAAATACCACAAAATCCACGGGAAAGCTGACACATGGGATCCCGGGCTTTTGGGATCCAAGAAATGATCCATATTAGCATAAACAGACTCCACCAGAAAACAATGTGATCCTACCGGTACCTGAGATAAAGCCCACACCTGACGCGCTGGTGGACAGTGAAACAGAACATGATTATCTGTTTCCTCCTCCGCACCACAACGTGAATAGCCCAAATCACACGCGATACCACGCCGCCGCAAGTTTCGTGATACCGGAATAGACCCAGACAATGCTTGCCACATAAAGTGGTGGAGTTTTGGTGGGCAACGAACCTTCCAAACACTAGCTAGGAGAGAGGTTATCTCTGGCCCGTCACCAAGCGCCTTAAAAGGCCCGGAGATTGTCATACGTGCCGCATGATAACCAGATTTAACCGTATACCTCCCATTCTTCGTAAAATGTCAACCAAGAGAATCCTCCTTTGGACAACTACCTAAAGGTAAAGCTCCTATCAACGCAACATCAACTGGATCAAAGTGCTCAGAAAGGACATCCATCCGCCACGAATTTGTCTGACAATCAATTAAGTGTGAAATTTTAAGAGAAGGATCCTTAAACGGGCCCTTACTGAGAGCTGGTCTCTGGGATTGAGATGGTATCCAGGGGTCAGTCCATATAGAAATGGACTCTCCTGATCCAACCCTTTTAATAAGTCCTTTATGTACCAGAGAGCGAGCTGAAACAATACTCCTCCACCCGTAAGAAGGAGAGTAAGAACGAATCGGTTCCATGGGATCCGAATTCCTATAATACCTACCTTTAAAAACCCTGGCAAACAAAGAATCAGGATAATCAATTAGCCTCCATAGTTGTTTTGTCAACAAAGCCGAATTAAAATCATCAATATTCCGAAATCCTAATCCGCCCAGTTGTTTGCTACAACATAGTTTCTCCCAAGCTAACTAATGCATACCACCAGTCCTACCATCCGTACTCCACCAAAAATTCGCCACAGCACTGGTGAGTTTGGATGTAATTGTCTTTGGTAGCCGAAAACAAGACATCACAAACGTCGGGACCGCATTGGCGATAGATTTGATCATCACCTCCTTTCCCCCTTTAGAAAGCAGTTTCGCCGACCAACCAGTCGTACGTCCCTGCAGTCTTTCCCGGACAAACGAAAAGACCTTCGTTTTAGACCCTCTTAAACTCTCAGGAAACCCTAGGTAGGAGCCCATGCCACCCAGATTTGTTATGCCAAGAATCCCTTAGATCTCCGTTTTTGTATCTTCTGCAACCTTATGACCAAACTGAATAGAAGATTTTGCAAAATTTATTTGCTGACCCAAGGCAGCCTCATATTTCCGTAAAATACTCAAAATGACTCACATTGTTCTTTGGCGACCTTACAAAAGAATAGACTATCATCCGCAAATAAAAGATGTGTGATTGGCGGGCATTGATTCGCCACCTTGATCCATGTAATTAATTTATTCTCCCCCGCTTTCCAAATATTGGCAATTAAAACTTCTGTGCATAATATAAACAGATAAGGAGATAGAGGATCCCCCTGTCGTAAACCCCTTTCCGGAATAATCAAACCATTAGGTTAACCATTCAGAAGAACTTTGTACTCAACCGAGCTAACACAAAACATAATCCATCCAATCCATCTTGCATCAAAACCCATTTTGTAGAGTAACTTTTCAATAAACCCCCACTCCACCCGGTCATATGCCTTGCTCATATTTGTTTTTATTGCCATAAATTTCCCTTTACATGACGGATTAGTCCGTAAACCGTGGAACATTTCCTGAGCAATAAGAATGTTATCTGAAATGAGACGGCCATAAACAAAAGCCGATTGAGTTTCCGAAATAAGCCCTGGTAAAATCTTCTTAAGCCGTTGACACATGATCTTAGAAATAATTTTATACCCCACATTACACAAACTAATTGGGCGCAGCTCCGTCATTCGGGTTGGCTTTGCCACCTTCGAAATGAGAGAAATGTGCGTTGTATTTAAACCTCTATCAAACACTCCCTCCTCGAAAAAACCATTAACCAGCGAGACGAGGTCTCAATTAAGGTTTCTAACTATTTAATAAATACCTAAACTATTTTTAGATCTAAGTAAATATTGGTGCGGGATTTTGAATTAGGCACTGATAATTAAGGTTTCTAATAACTATATAATAAATACCTAAACTATTTTTAGATCTGAGTAAATGTTGGTACGGGATTCAGCACCCTCAACATACCGACCTAAACCGAAGGTAAACTGATTAATTTCAAGGATCAATTAAACGAAAAGATCCCCTTTTGGGCCGGCTAAATAATCTGTGAGTAGAAGCCCATAGAAGTCAGTCGGCCGACCTCGGAGACCGCCCCAAGCCTGACCTGATCATCGAAAAAAGAAACGTATCATATCTTTGATTCGAGATTTAAAGAAAGTATAGTTATCTTGTAACCTAAGTAATTCATATAAATAGAGGGTCATCCTCCTCTTTGTAAGGCATCCATGAATTAATAATAAAACCCTAATTCAACATTGTTCTTGAGAGAAAAACCTAATTTCTTCAAAAATCCTTAATTCTTTCTTAGTAATTCGAGATTTGATTCAATTTTAAGTAAATTTGTTTTCCCCAATAACAAATTGATTGTGTAAAACCCAGTTTCTATAGTAAAGAATGTATGGATTCTAATTTGAATCATACATTGAGATTTATCAATTTTTAGGATCTTACACGGTTAGTTTTCGTCATTGTATGAAAATTAGTAATATATGTTTTCAGGTCAGCAGATTCGAATAATCAAAATTAAATAGTCATCATATCCCATACATAAGTTATTACTAATTAGAGACAGATCTAAAATGGGTGTGACTCTTCCACATAATGTCCAATGTCCATCATTGTGGAATCAGATCACAAAATATTTGTTAATGGGTCATTAAAAGTGATGAAAAAATTACTACTCAAATCGTTTCAGCAGCCCATCATTATATCCAAACAACCCATCTTCTACTGTTTCATTTCCCCCTTTCCCTTTTAAACCATTTTTTAAATTGATTACAGAAACAATTTAATAATTTTACTGAAAATATTTTAAAATATTTAGAAGATAGAAACTCGAGATAGTATTAAAAAAATTATATTTTAATATTTTATTACTGATTATACTTTGATCATATATGTATATATATATATATATATACACTGTAGTTACTTATTGAGCAATGGAGTTTACTAATTAAATATATGGTTTTTTTTGTCAACTGATATTATTTGGGTGAATTATACTCACATTTATTTTGTCATTCAAGTTTTTCACTTACAGCCACTTTCCTTTATTCCTATATTTTTACAAGTTTTTTTATAAATATAGATACACATTTTGGATAATTTTGCCTCTCTCCTCTTTCTTTCCTTTTCTCTCTTTTTCTCTTTTTTTTGTTAACACTTTAAATGGTTATCATAAAACAAATTATCTATTTATTTATATACAATATGTTATGATTATATATTTTTTACATTTTAAGATACATGTTGCTATATTTTTGATGAATTTTTAGATTATACAGTATCCATTTATCGTTGAACATTTGTTCAATGATAAGTGGATAATCAATTGCAGTATTGTTAATAGATAGTTACTTGTGTTTATTCATATAAAATATACATACATAAATTTGGTTAGATCTTTATCAAATAAGTACAAAACCCTTTAATTCTAAATCCTAAATCCTAGAACATAAACCCTTGAACCCAAAACAAAAACTATTCACTTTTAAGAAAATAAACAAAGTTTAGTGGATAGAAAAACTATGGATAGGTCTCCATGGATTTACAAAGCATATCTAGACATCAAGATTCATAAATTTCATCCAAGCCCATCCAAAACGTGCAGATACTTAAACAAAAGTTCTCTGTGAACTTGATCCACTTGAAAAGAAACCTATTATATCTCAAAGGACAAACATCAATCATTTATTTAGAGTCAAACGAGTTTTAAAGCTGAAGAATAACAGTTGAATGGTGGTTATGGATGTGATCATGTGAATATTTTTTGTGGATACCAATGTAGACAGACCAAAGAATCATCATACAACATCCACACAATTAAATCCATAGATACCATGAGCTCGTTGTTTCATGTTTTGTGTTGGTCCAGAAACATATACACACAAAGTGATTAATAAACAAAATAAAAAACAACAACATTGATTTATTTAGAACATTGAATATCAATCATGTGGATTAGTAGTTATGGATACTTATCTTATAATATCTTGCTCATTCTCTACATGAGGAGAAATTTGTCCAAGATAAATTAGCCACTTAGATGTCTTTTAGCCAAATGTTTTTGTACTATTTTACAGCTAGCAATAGGGATATTAGAACTTAGAAGTGTCACTAGAAGTATACTACACAATAAACATGGTCATTATTAATCTCAAACTCTGACCACCAAACTCTGACCATGTGGACAAGCAATCCAGATGAAATTTATTGACAAGTTTGTTGCATGTTCAAACATCACCATAGTTTAGGGTTTAGACTTTAGAGGGTATATAGATTCAGTGTCTATGTTTTGAGTTCAGGTTGTATTGTCTAAGGTTCAAGGTGTAGGAAGGTGTAGAATTTAGGGGTTAAGGTTAAAAAATTTAGGGTTTAGGTATGTGGATGATGTGTCTATATTTTTAATTCATGGTTTAGGATTTAGGGTTCAAGGTATATGGTTTACGGTTTAGGATTTAAGATTTAAGGTATAGGGTTTAGGTTTTCGGGCTTATATGGATTTAGTGTCTATGTGTTGTTATGGTTACGAGCTAGGGATATATCTAACCAAATTTTAGTGGTGGAGAAGTTGGATGGGCTTTAAAGTAAACCTTAAACATGGTGATGTTTTAGGGTTTAGAGTTAAGGATTTATGACTTATGTGGATTTAGGGTTTAGGATACAACGACAACATCAAATCCATATATTCATGGTTATGTGGATACCAATAAAATTTGGGGGTTCTAGAGATTTAGGGTTTAGGATACAACGACAATATCATATATATGTGGTCATGTGGATACCAATAGAATTTTTGGGTTATAGAGATTTATGGTTTAGGATACAACTATAGTATTAAATTCATATATTTGTGGTCATGTAGATACCCATAGAATTTATGGATTCTAGAGATTTAGGGTTTATGATACAACAACAACATCAAATACATATATTCACGGTCATGTGAATACCAATAGAACTTGTGGGTACTAGTAACACATGACCATAAATGTGGGTATTAGTAACACATCAAAGTTTGTTATCAAATCCATAACACATGACCATAATTATGGTACCAGCAACACAACAATTTCATATATTCATAGTCATGTGGATACCAACCGAATTTTCGGGTTCTAGAGATTTAGGGTTTATGATACAACGACAACATCAAATCCATATATTCATGTTCATATGGATACCAATAGAATTTTGGGGTACTGATAACAAATCAAAGTTTCTTAAAACTTATCCAAATAGATAACTATTTATGAATGCAATATTTTGTTAATCTATTATGCATCTAATCTAAGCTTAAAGTATGTAGACAAACAATATATTTCATACTGAAATTTTAGTTAAATAAATTCATTAATTTCTAAATTATTTAATTAATTTAGTTTGAACTTAGAAATTGTTGATTTGACTATGAACACCAATTCAATTGTATTTGATTTAGATTAGATTTATAAATTTTTCTTTTTGTGGAAAGAAAAAATATTGAAAGATGCAGAAAATATTTATTTACAAGTTACTTAACTTTTTTTTTGTCAACAACTAAAGTTACTAAACTTAAAATTTAGTAATGAAAATGAAAAACAAATGTTAAAAAAAAAATATTAAAAAAGAAAGACAAAATAGAGAGAGAAATGAGAAGGAAAACAAAAAAGTAGAAAGAGAAGGTTAGTTTACTTAGAGGGTGCAAGTTGTAATTTGACATAAAAAAGGTATAGAGATAGTAGAAAGTGTGTGTAAGTGTGAATACTTTAGGAGAAAGTGGGTGTAAGTGCAAAATTCCCATATTATTTTGGTTCCAACCAAGGTAGAATACAAAGTGGAATAATACGCCCAAAAGAGGGGAGGCTTAAGCCGACGTACTACAAAAATGCCCTTGGAGTCAAAGGCCGGAAGAAAACAAGATTTCCCCGGAAACTAACAAAGAAATTAAAGAAAGCCATACATACCAGAGCAATTGATAACAAAAACGAAAGGGGACAACAACCTTAATCTAAGAACAAAAGCAACCGGCCATAAGACCTTAACAGAAACAATAGAACCAAGGGAGCAAAGAACCTCTTCTTCTAACGCACAAACAGATGAGATTTATCCAGGATGCCCACGGCCAACTCAAGAATAACATCAACCACCTCCTAAACACGATGAGAGCCGATTTCTCGAAACCAAGAACCAGGGACTTCATAACACGGCAAGCAAGACCACTCACTTCCGAAAGCGACGACGACGTTGATACGTCAAAGAACGTCAAACTAGAAGTCTTCAAAACGCGAGGAGCGAGGCCTAACTTCTCGCAGAACACCAATCACAAAGACGAGATCGACGAAAAAGAAGAAGACTATCACCCAATATAAACAACAAGAAGAAGAAGGAACTCGGCAAACTTAAGGTTCTACCATCACATTCAAACAAAACGAAACCTCTGCTTAGAAAGGAGCCGAAACAACCCAATCGAAAACTACTAAAACTGCTCAATACTACTAAGGACCACCATAAAGCTACCATTAACAACAACCAACTAAAGCGATTCCATCTATCCCTAGAAAAACGTCGAAGAAGAATATATGCTTATACAGAGAGTTTTGTATCCGCAGTTTTGTTTTTATTACACTATTTTTCAAAGTAATAATATGTAACTAATATATCAGGTTATAAAATACATACATAAGAATAAAATGAAACATGCATTGTCTTTGTTTATGTTTTAATTTACTTATGTTTTACTTTGTTTTTTTTTTTTTTGGGTCAAATTAGATGTTACTTAGATGAAATTTTTTGTAGATGCAATGAGATGTCATCTTCATATTAACCTATATATGCAATCCCACTACTTTGGATATTTGTAACAGCAAACAAACGCCAAACATTTGCAGTCCCTCAAGCAACGCTCTTGGCAATCCTTGAGTCTCATTTCTTTAATGGCAACCGCTGAACTAGTTTCAGCTAACTTGACCAAGGTCTGTTTTAAGAAAACTCATCACCGCCACAACTTAGATTGGTGTTCCTCACACACCTGTCCCAACCATCTTTCATATGTCATCTTTTCAAATCTCTTGACTCGAACCTGTGACGCAATTGCAGATTGGCGAGGTGAGTGGATCACAATATCCATACCTCCCACATTCATTGTACTCAGCACATTTCTCCTTTGGCATGTACCAGAACATGTGCAAATCCTGAGCCGTTTGGTTCCACTTGAACTGTTGCAACAATCCCTTGTAGCTCAAAGTCAATCTTGAGGAGATAGTGATGTTTCTGTTAAAGTATCACACTATCTTCAATGTACTCTGGTTGCGTTTCCGCTATACCAATTCCATTCCACACAAAGTTAAGATAGACTGGTGTATCTCGATAACATAGAATAAATTCCGAGAAGTCTCGAAATTTTTTTCAAATAAAGAAAGAAAGCGCCGCTTAAGAGATCATCTGACTCTCTCCATAATCTCAAATACTTTTTTCTTCCTAATTCATCCTTGTAATAATAAGGTATATGTTTGTTATTAATATTATATTTACTTAATTGATAAGTTCATTTTTTTTTCCTCAAAAGAAAATTGTATTACTTAACATGAATCATTACAAAGGGGTTCAATGAGCCAAGCAGGTTTCGTTACAGACTCAACATAATAATCAGTATTTTCACAACCATATTTAGCAAGAGTGTGAGCAACTACATTACATGATCTTCTTGTAAAGATACAAGCAAAGTTATGAAATTTTGATCGCCATAACCCAAAAGGGCATGATCCGCATTGTTTCCTCATTGATATTAGGGTACCATCTATGAGTGGACAACATCCAATCGTTGAAACACCAAGGGCCTCGTCGTAACACCAAGTTCATTGATTCTTCTCTTTGGAAGCGAAATTGCACCCATCCTCCATCCATGAGGCGACCAACACATTCTTCAGCAAGGCCCCACACTCGAGGCATTTGGCGGATTAAAGCACGGAGATTCTGTTTTCTTGGATTCACCGGCGTGACTACAATAGTGAAACGCTCGGGATGTGAATTCCGGAGGAAGTACCACTGGGACGTCATTAATTCCCAGATCCAGGTCTTGAATTGATTTTCGAAGAAAATCACTCATTGTTGAAAGTTTCAGGGTGATAGGAAGCGAAATAAAATGGGAAAGTGAGAAATCGAGAGGGAAGATAGTTGATTTATAGTAGTTCCATGGCGGTTTCGGTTGACAGTTACTCCTCTGAAATCGGAGAGACAGAAAACTGTCAATTAGAAATGACAGAGAATAACCGTCAACAAAGATCTTTAACACATAAGGGGAGAAAATTGTTGTCAGAAGGGAACTCCAGATCAGTACGGTGATCGGAGAATCGAAACGGAACGGTATAATCGGAATAACCAGTCGCGAAAAAAATTGCCCCGAGAGAAACGACATATTCAACAATAATACTTTAATTGATGAGTTCATAAACGATATTAGGATGTAATTAAAGGAAGCCATCTTTATTTTATCTATAAATTGTTACAATTTAGTGACAAAATTTAAGTTTAATAGTTATTGTAGCTAATTAGTTACTAAGTGTAGCTATATAGTAACAAATAGTAACATACATAATTTGTAGAAAAATGTTACATATTTAGTAACATAAAATTTTGTAACTCTATGACACACAACTTTAAATGTAGCAAATTCGTAACATTTTCCTCACCCTTACACACCTCTCTTGTCCAGTCTGGTCTTTGGAGAAGTTGTAGTGAACGATGCAATGTTTGTTGTGCTCTTCAACGTAATACAGAGATTTGATCTCACAAACATCAATTCAACCATAGCTTTGGAGTTTGCTGGAAACTTCTTTTATCTCTCCATCTTAAGCACATCACTTGGTGTTGCAGTATGCTTCTTTCGCTCTTCTCCTCAAACTTCAGCACTAGAATTTGGAGTTAACCAGAAAAGTTCTAACTCATTTTCTTTCTCAGGCTGGATTGCTCAGTGCTTTCATTATGAAGAATCTCTATATTGGAAGGTATATATTGTGTGTTTATGGCTCGTTATATACATGACTTTCTTTTTTGGTTAGTTCTTGATAGTTCTATGCTTTGTTAGTTACGTTCTTTCTTTAATACTTTACTTTCTTTTTTGGTTAAATTAGGCACTCTACTGATCGTGAAGTTGTACATATTTATGCTATAGTATGCATCTGCATAAATGTTCATGGTAACTCATCGGTTACATAAAGACAAAGTGCATTCCATTTGTATCTCCATATTTAAGCCTTGTCTTTACTAATTATATGATTTCATTGCAGGCCTGGATATATACTTTTGGTTATCATTCATCCCTGCCATTGTAAGTAAACAAAAGCAAGAATAAGTAAAAAGCTTGAAATTCATAAGACACTAATACTAAGAGAATGTGTTTGTATTTGTTTGTTGTTTAAGCTTGTCATCTTGGTTGGAACCAAACTAGAGCACGTTGTCTGGAAACTTGCTCTCGAGGTTAAGGAGCAGCAGACATGCACAACTAATGGGGTTCAAGTCAAACCACGTGACATACTCTTCTGGTTTGGGAAACTATCTTTTTTGAATGTATTTATAACTCTCTGTTTGAGAGTTTAAAACTCTATCTTGTTTGAGTGTATGATATTAAACTAAGTTTAACATTAATTGTAATTGTGTATGTTTTGCAATTTAATTTTTTACATATTTTCACTTAATTTGTTTTTGTTGCTAGATATAAAACCTTTCAATAATTTTGATCTAATAAAAGCTACTGTGAACATATATATTTGTCGTTTTTTGTAACAAGTTTATGACAAGTAACCGTGTAGCTTGTTGTGAGTCTATTAGTCACCAAAATTTTGTAACTTTTTGTATATAGTTGTTACTAATGTTTTTGCCGCAAATTATAACAAATGATGGTAGATAAATGTAACATTTTGTAGCAAATAGCTACGTTTACATTAGTATCTAAATTGTAGCAAGTTACGACAATTTGCTATGAAGAAAAAATTTGTTACGACCAAATAATTACTAAATTTTTTTGTCACAATTCTGTAACAAACAAATTTTAGCTACGAAAAATCTCACATAACTACGATTATTTCCGTAACAATGCAGAACATTTCCGTAACTAATATTAGTACATGCATGTACTTCTTTTTTATATAAACAACCCCACATATTTGTTAAAAAAAAATTTTTAAAAACCCCACATGTTATTACATTTAATTTGCAGATTCTTAACAAAATAATAATAATACAAAAATATATATTTTTTCCATTAAATAGGAAACAAAAAAAAAACAAAAACAAATAAAAAAGGCAACACCCCCTCTCTATTGAGTACTCTCTCGGCTCTAGTCCACCGTTAAAAGGCTCATTTTCCAATCTTCCATCTACAGCAAGTGGTTTCAAGTGGTTGAGAGCGATTGAAAGCGGTTTGTGTAATTGGTACCAATCGCTAGCAACCGCTACTTCCCGCAAACGCCAATCAACATTTTAGTAAACAAAGATTATAAGAGATCTAGGTACATATACATCTTTTTTTCTTTTATATAAACAATCTCACATAGTTAAAAAAAAAATAAAAAATGATTTTTTTCATTAGACAGGAAACAAAAGAAAGAAAAAAAAAAAAAAGGCAACAACCCTCTTCATTGAGTACTCTGTGGTCTCTAGTCCACCATTAAAAGGCTCATTCTCCATCCAACTACAGCTTTTTTTTTTTTTTGAACTAATTCCATCTAACTACAGCAAGTGTTCTATACTTACACATATTGGGATCATTTCACTATCTTTCTACACAATATTTCTTCACTATATGTCTTCCTTCCTTTTTTATATGCTAATCTCCTTAATTAATGCACTTGTTCCACAATTCCTCAATTTGTTGTTCGCTACTTGGTACTTTTCAAATCCACCTTTTAAAAAAAAAAATCAGTCATCCTTTCGAGAGATTATTCCACAATTCCCCAGTTTTCTGTCGAAGTTTTCAATCTGAGTTTCAATTCTTTTTAGAGTTTTATGTTTGTGAATAGCTTGTTTTAACAATCCTGTGTATACTTCTGATAGTTCTTCCCTTCCCTTCTCTAAATCACAAAACCACAAAACACAATCAACTTAAATATAAAATAGTATATAAATTAACAAAACAAATTAAAATGTATTATATATACATATATAAACTCCAAATTCAAAGCTCCAAACTCTAAAAATTAAATACCAAATCCAGAAACTAAAATCTAAACCCTACTTGTACAAGGACATGTCATCAACCCTAAATTTTTAACCTTGAAAGTTAAAAACCATTAAAAATATCTATTTCCTTTAAAAACAAAAATTCAATTTATGTTTTTTTTACTTAAATTGAATTAAAATAAAAAGATTTCTCAACCTTTTTTTATCCTTTAAAACCAGCGTATTGAGATTAATAATCTAATTAATCTACTAAAATACTATTGCTATGGTTTCAATGTTTTTTAACTTTTTTTTATTGTTACAATATATTATTAGGTTGTGCCTATACTCATAAGAACAACCCTTGACTAGTAGATAGGGACGTCAAAAGAAAATTTGAAAACGACAAATCTTTTCACAATCTTCAATCGTACGGGAAACCAACTCAGGTCACATTAAAGGTTCTTTTTTTTGTCCTCCTTAAACCCTAAATAAAGGGATAATTATAATGTTTATGTTTTCATTTTCCTTTCTTTCTGAATCTCCATTTCCATGGAAACGGAAAAACTAGTCATTTAAAATTAAAAACCCGCTGGACAGAACAATAGCAGATCTTGTCTGAAATCCAGATTACAAAAAAAGAACAAAACAGTGAGATTTTTTTTTTGGTGAATAGAACAAAACAGTGAGATTACTGATTCAAGAACATCGATATCGCCTTCTTTTTTATGTTTTTCTCTCGATAAACAAACATCGATGGCCTTCAATCCTGACTCTCAAAAGCCTGATTTTTATTATCTAAATGGAAGCAAATCCCTTCAGATGTCGTCTTCTGTTGTTGAATTATTAGTTTTTGGACCATTTCTAAACTTGTTATGGGCCATGTTTATCAGATATTTGCCTTTACGGAGCACTCATACGAAGGTACGCGCGTACCTACTATATGTATGTATACGTAGTAAAAGTAAATTTCTGTGATGATACTAAAAATAGTTGAGTTTGAGGTCAATCATCCGATCCCCAATATATATAAGCTCATAACTAGATATTAGATCTGGAATTGGAAGCCCTAGAAAAAGTTGTAAACCCTAAACCTGTAATTGAGTGAGAAAGGAAGAAGAGGTATTTCTAAAATCAGACCCAAAATTCATCTTTCCAGGCAGATCTTCAGTTAAGAGTTACAAAATCATGTCTTCATCACCGTACACTTAAACCATTATTGTTAGTTTTCACCATTAATATCTCTTTAGCTTTGTCTTCTTGATGTGAGAAACCGTACGCTTAGCCTCCGTCTCTCTCTCTCTTTTACCAGGATCTTTCTTTTTGATGATGTGAAAGTTATTGTTTTGTTTCTAAGAAAAGAAAAAAAGTCATATTCTTGATTCTTAATTATTGATTCTTGATTCTTGAAGGTTCTTAAGGTCGGTGATGATGTCGTCTTCCAACAAGGATGGTAATAACAATGGAGTATACCCTCTCTCGCTTTACCTTTCTTCACTACCTGGCCATCAAGACATCATCCGTAATCCCTACAACCAACAGTTAACACCATCTCCTAGCCAAATGGTATCAGCAGTTCCTAAGTCTCTTATTGATTACATGCCCTTTAACTCAAACGATGCTGTGAATCAGCAAGGTTTCGAGCTTCCTGCGGTGTCAAGAGAAATCAAGAAGGCAGTGAAGAAGGACCGGCACAGCAAGATTCACACGGCACAAGGTCTTAGAGACAGGAGGGTAAGGCTTTCTATTGGTGTTGCTCGCCAATTCTTTGATCTCCAGGATATGTTGGGGTTTGATAAAGCCAGTAAAACGTTAGACTGGCTGCTCAAAAAATCGAGAAAAGCCATCAAAGAGGTTGTACAAGAAAAAAAACTCAACAATGGTAATGAAGATTTTGAAGACAACGGAGGCGATGTAGAGGAAGAGGTGGAGGAGGAGGAGGAGGAGGAGGAGGAGGAGGAGGATGGCGATAACAGCTTGGTGTATGGTTCGAGCCCCGAGTCTCGCGGGGAAAAAGTGGTATGCGAGGTCAAGAAGGCAGATAAGAGAAAGAAGAACAACGAGTTGAGCAACATCTCATCAAAAGGATCTAGAGACAACGCTAAAGAGAGATCAAGAAAGATGGCATATGATAATCCAGAAACCGTTTCCGATATCACACAATCTGAAACCTTGGACTCATTCAAGAGGTCTATATTCTCTAACGAAGGAGAAGACATGACACCTTTTTTCTACAAGGAAACAATTGAAGAGTTTGGTAATCAAGAATCTATCTCAACCAAGATGGAGATCAATATGCCGACGAATATGGATCAAAGTTACAATCAAGATACTGGAGCATTTATGTTAATAGATCAGGGTTCTAGCAGCAACTATAGTACTATTGATCTGCCTCTTTTGGATTATAATTATGAGCAAAACCCTTTTGTTGACCAAACCTTTTGTGCGGTCACCGACACCAGTTTCCCCGGAGGTACAGTTTGGAGTTCAAGATCCGGTTCTTGCCTAAATTATTATGATTCATATGTTTATGCATTTGATGACGTGTTTCTTTCTCTTTTTCTTCTGGCAGGGCTCCCATAATCTTGATATTTTCCAAGGACTAGGCATCAAACATGTAAGCCAGAATAATACTTCATTCCTCTTGAATGTATATTAATTCTGTAGTTATATGTGTTATTTGTAACATATATTTGTTATTTTATCTTCTGAGCCAGTGATCAGAATTTCTTTTTTCTAAATTCCGTTTGTGTACCTTGAAATGTCTTAGCTACAATTTTCAAGTGGTATTGTTTACCATTAAGTATTTTGAGATGAATAAGCAAATGATTTCTACATATTGAGATCCCTGTCCAATTCAAGACTCATCATAATTTGATTAGGCGGCACTACACACAAGAATCTTTAATTAATATTAAGCCATTTTTTGCTTATAGTATCACATAAATTTCCCATATAATTAGAATAAATAAATTTTAAAAAAAAAGTTCCCATATAATTAGAATTTACTCCATAACCCTAATTAAATTTCATTAAGAACCACAATAACGAATATGCATATGATGATGAATGTTAAAGAAAACAAAAGAGAGAAGAAAGAGATGGTCTATGAATTTATGATCATCCAGAAACCTATATGTACACACGTGTAATGTTTGAATAAGTTACATTGCAAATTGAAGTGAAACTGAACTTTAGTGTATGGGGCTTAAAGTTTGGCATTGTTAAACCTCTACATTTATTAGGATTTGTTTAAGGCTTGTGTTAGCTTAGGCTCTTTTGCCATGGAAAATTGAGTATGGTATAACACTTTTTCAAGTTTAAAATAGTTACTTTTCGACGAAAAAAAAAAAGAGAAAACAAACAGAGTATGGTATTTGGGTCCAAAACTCCAAGTATAGCGCTGATATGTACCGATATCAATCCAACCCATAGTTAGTCGATTAATCTGACACATTGATCTTAGACTAGATTTCGTAAAGATGAATTGAATGAATCCTAAGAAAAACCATCACATGAGATCTAAAGATAATATGTAAACTAGAATTTGCTAATCTCAATGGATGTAAAGTTCCTATTGAGATAATTAGAATATTCCTTCCAAGCGTAAGAACCAACATTTCAAACTTCATATCCTTCAGTGGTCAGTACCCCGCGCGCTCTCTTAATACATTACCCCCAAAACTATTAAACATTTCATTTTTCACAAGCTAGATATTTTTTGATTTCTTATATACTGATTTAGTTGGACTGTAATTTGTATTATAGAGTTGAATAGTGTTTTAAAAAATTTCGACTGTACTCGTAATTAAATGAAAATGACTCCAACATCTTGAAGTGGTGAATATTAAAATTTTAAGATAAAACGTTGTTTCCTAATCACCACCTACATATATTGAGAATAATATATTTCTTAGCAGTCTCGAATTTTTGCTTTCTTCTTGCTTTTTTTTCATTTCGTTTTTTTTCTTGTTTATTCTATTACTCACTTCTTCTATCTAGACTTGCCTCATTGTTTATTCTTCTTTTTTTTCCTTTTTCAGTTCGTCTTGAAAGCGTGTAAGAAGTGTACTGACATTAATTTGTAGACTTGCCTAGGTCGCTCTGGATTAGTTAAGTACCTATGAATAATCTACAATATTTAATCAACATTACTGACTGGGAAAATGATTTGCCTTGAAGATTTTGTAGCAAAGTGAAAGTAAAATTTATTATATAAAATTTCATTTGTCAGATCCTATGAAGTAAACTCGCCGGAATAGCTTAGTTATAATATTCACATAACATCTTTTCAACATGCCTTTGTGGTACACATTTGTTTAATTTTTGTTATTAGTCTGAGACTGACCTTCACTGCTTCCCAGTCTTTTTTTTTTTTTTTTTTGTTGGGCAAAACTGCTTCCCAGTCTTTAAGGGTGGGTGTCTCTAGTTACCATAAAATATTTACCGGTTTTACATTCTATACCATCTTGTAAAAAAAGTTATTACAAAAAAAAAAAAGAAAAAAAAAAGTTAACTTATTAGTGTGAAAATAATCTTTAACAAACTCATATCAGCCCCTTTAACAAACACACAGAAACTAATCGTTAGCCGAAATAAACAGGCCTAGATATAATATTAATGGGCCTTTTATTTGGGTTTACTCATGAGAGCCCATTATATCAAACTTCGTCTTTAATTATTCTTTTTTTTTTTTTTTTTCACACTTTTCTTGTTCCAAAAGTCGCAGAGGAAGCAGCTAGCTACAAGAAGAAGAAAGCAAGAGGAAGAGAAGAAGAAGAAGAAGTTGAACGAAGTAAGAGAAAAAAATGGAGTCTCAGAAGAAGATAGCTCATGAGATCGGTGGTGTTAAGAATGATGCTCTTAGATTTGGTCTCCACGGCGTTAAGAGCGACATCATCGGATCTCACCCACTCGAATCTTCTTACGAATCTGTAAAACACTCTCTTCCCCGATTGAGTTTTTTTTTTTTTTTCCTTTGTTTCTTAGGTTGAAATTGATTCTATATCGATCTGTTTGTTTTCTCTTCTATCGCCTAACTTAGTTGATTACTTTGCTTTTGCAATTCGCTATTTTGGGGTTTAATTGGAGATTTCTTGGGTATAAATTGCAATCTTACTAGGGTTTTTTTTTTTTTTTTTTTTTTAAATTGGCTGAATATTAGGGTTTTGTTCATCTTGAGTCTGTTTTGATCCATCAATTTTGTTTCAGGAAAAGAAATCGAGAGAGACGATGAAGAGGATGGTCATTGGGCATACCTATGGGACTGCACTTCCATTGAAGATGGATATGGATAGGCAAATCCTCTCACGGTATGTGTTTTTGTAGTTGTAGTACTGTGACCTTGTTTCTCTGAATCTGGTTACTTGATGCTGGAACACTGATAGATCAGACTGTTGTTTAGCTATGTGTGAATCAATGCATTGGGTAGCTAGTGGTGATGTAAAAGTATTTAAGTTCTTTCTTTGTCTGTTACTCGAAACTATCTATGTGTGTTTTCGGGGGAGCATATGGTGGTTTTAAAGGTGTTTGCTGAATGATCTGCTGGGTTGTTAATAGTACTCTGAAAAGCAACATATGGTTGTACTGTTCTCATTCTATCTTTTTGTTTTCTCTTGTATATTTAGGTTTCAGAGACCTCCTGGACCAATTCCATCGTCAATGCTCGGTTTAGAAGTTTACACAGGAGCCGTGGATGACTTTGGTTTTGAGGATTACTTGAATGGTAATTGTCCTTTACTCCTATTATGTGTGTCTCAATGCTTTACATTCACTTGTTTAGATCAGTGGACACCAAATTGATGTTATTTCAGTATGCACTAGGAGAGAACAATTCGATAAAATTCATTCGATGATACTTCTTTGCTGCTTACAAGATGCTGAACTTTATTCAAAGCATCATATTGCTAGTATTTCTGTAGTTCACTAGTATGCTTCTCTTGACACCAGTTGGCTAGATTTTTTTTAATATAAAGGGTCCAAACATATTGATTTTAAACTTGATATCGGTCATCTGACTCTAGTAATCTTCTTCCCTTGCAGATCCTCGTGAATCCGAGACATTCAAGCCTGTAGACTTTCACCACGGGATGGAAGTTCGTCTTGGCATCTCAAAGGGCCCGGTTGACCCAAGTTTCATGTAAGGCCACATCATGGGTGGTTTTTATTGGTTGCTGTGTTTTAGCTTTTGAATCATGGAATCAAGTGAGATCGTGTATGAACTTATTTCAACCATAGACCTTATATTCTCTCTCTTGACCCAAGTTTGAAATCAGATGAGACAACATGATCACTTCTAATAGTATGTCATGTTTTTCCACTGTCAATCAACTAGTAACTGAACTGAGAAAATATGGGATTGAGATATATCGAGAGGAACTTTAAAAAAAAAAATTATGAACTTGAACTCTCCAAATCAGAGGCGTTCTGGTGGGCTTTCCTTCATCTCTGGCCATAGTAAACCCGTCCTACCGAATACCGGTACAAGGAAAACCAAACCAAAACAGTCATAAAAACAAAACAGTCAAGAAGGTGCATTACAGAGATATTCTTACTACGGTTGCGGAAACAAAATACTAGTGAGATGGTACCAACTCAGCAACTCTGATGACTGATGACCGTCTTTCGTGCCTTTGTGGTTTCGGATTGGAGTTGTCTCGACGAGCTTCTTCATCTAACTCGTGAAAAAAAACTCTAGTCATTTCTCTGAAAATGTTGAACTAACTTTCAAGCCAAAAAAAAATAGAGAAGAAAATGAAAAATACAAATACAAATATCAATTTCATTCTTTTATATTCCTCTCGATTTCTCACTTGAATCCCTCTCAGTTCGAGCCGGTGAGACTTGTTAAGACCGATTCTTTTTATATTTTTTTATTAACCGAGTCAAATTTTTACAATTCTTCACATCTCTATCCCATTCATAGTTTATCTCATTTCATCCTTTTCCATTTTACTGTTTGGAGTGAGCATGAAAACTCTACTTTTTTATGAGAGTAACTTAGAGGAAAACTCTACTCAACTCAACCGGTGATTTCTTAGAGGAAAAGATACGCAAACATGTTTTCTACTTTTCTTCATTCAGCTGACAAAATTGGAATCCCAAAATATTTGATTATTAATTTCTCCTTTTAAAAAGATGCTTTTTGCTAACAAAAAATTGATTCCCAAAGAAGTAAAGAGAAGAATATAAACAACGGTCACAAACACGATTGCATAATGTAAGAGGCCCCCTTCCCTCATGACTCTTTTAACTCGAACGTTCTTCTCACGTAGGCCCACTAACACTCCATTACTTCTCCTTAATTTCTTATCATGCTTACTATTTTATTGCAATTTATCACCAATATTGAACCCTTTCTGTTCCATTTATCACCAAATTTATACATTTTCATTTTTGCTTTCCAAAAGAAAAACATCTAAAATTATCCACGTCTTATTGTGTTCATGCCTAAAATGACATCTATATTTATTGCAAATTATTCTTATGGTAATATTAGTAGATAGCACAAATATGAAGTAAAATAAACAAAGGGAAAATTAGAAAAAAAAAAGATATTTTTAAAAATCTTTGTTCATCTACACTATATTTTTGTAGGTTTGGTCATATAGGTTTTAATATGCTTTTTAACCCAGTTTTACCCTTATTTTAAAAAAACCAAAATAAGAAAAATATACATATATTATGAAAGTGTATTTATTTCCAAAAATAAGAAAACAAAATAGGAAACCTAAACCTCTAATTGATTGAGAGACTTCTACAATCATTAAAACCCTTTTTTTGTTTCTCCTCTTTTACCAAGTCGTAAAAAAAACAAACATTGATGATATAAAAAAACACAAAATGTTACTGAATGATAATATTATGAATGAGATGTCTAGCAATAGCAGCTGGATCCCCTTCCTAGGCAAAAAAAGAAGAAGATAATAAGAGCAAACTGATTATGCATGTAACACACAATAACGACGCAAAGTTTGATTGTCCATCATAAAAACACTTACATCCAAAGCCACAGGTTTATGCAATTCGTGATAGCTAAAAATAAAATCATCCAAACACTCAGCAACTTCGATAATAGGCTAAAGTCGATTGTTGTGAAGAAAAGGAAAAATCTTGGGAGAAATAATGTTTAGTTTAAATCTGAGTAGCCTTTAAACAAGCATGTTGCCTAATGTTTCAATACCATATCTCTTGACCTCCATTTTTGGATATAAATCATGAGCGGGGTTGTCACTAGTCGAATCAAAAGAGTGATAAGAACAATGGAAGCCCACCTGCAATCACACAACATACAGAGCCAATTTTTGTTTTTTTTTTCATCATCACTAAATCTCCACTCATTGTTGGCATCCAATCTCCATACACCACAAGTAACATAGATTTGCATCATAATCAGGTAAATGAAAATTTCGTGGAAGGTGGAAGAGAGGGTAAACAACCGATCAGGTTAGGTTAAGTCATGTAGAATGTCGGTTTTTTCTGTATTTGTCTTTCTTCTAAATAATTAAGAATACATATTCTAAAATATGTTAGAACATATCTAAACAATAAATACAGAATCATAACTATAAATTCAGATTATTTAAAAAATATTGATTTTCTTTATTTAATTTATTTTCTTTCTATTTCTATGGTATTCTAAGTTTTACAAATTATAACTTCTAAATTATTTACTATATATCTTCTACTTCTTTTAGTATACAGGGTAAAACGTGGAAAATATATTCTGAACTGATGTAGAATGAAGAAAAATGTAGAATACATATTCTTAATTTTGTAGAACATACAAAATTCAAGTTTCTGAAGTTTTTAGAACAAATTTCCGTCTAAACTTCGTAGAACATGTACAAACTGTAGAATGAATAATCTAAATGTTTCAGAACTTGAAAAAATTGTAGAAAATATTTTCTCAACATTTTAGAACAGAAATCATCAATTTACAAACTGATTTTTAACACCCAAAAATATTTTTTTTCAAAATATTTTTTACATAGTTGTATACTAACATGGGTTTTCTATTTTTTTTTTTGGTTTAAACTCCTAAAAACTTCACTATGTCTATTAGTAGGGGTATTTTCGTCACAAATGACAATCTTCAAAAAAAAGTGTAGATAGACAAATGTTTTAAAAACCTCATTTCTTTCTAATTTTCCCCTAAACAAAATACCATAATAACATCTTTTTATAGGAAAATACCATAGGGCCCACATTTTTTTGGAGTAAAAAGACATAAACACCCTTTTTGTTTTAGTGTTAGATAGAAAGAGTGAAAGATTTGGTGAGATTTTTTAAAATAGCATGTAATATTTATATTTTACATGTTATATTGAACTAAATAGCGTTAAATTGTAAACCCAAACCGACATATAATCTCGTTTTAATTATAAAATCTAAAACCTAACCATCTCATTTGTGAACCCAAACCGACATATAATTTCGTTCTAATTATAAAATATAAACTCTAACCATCTCATTTGTGAACTCAGACCGACATATAATTTCGTTCTAATTGTAAAATTTAAACCCTAACTATCTCATTTGTGAACCCAAACCGACATATAAGTTCATTCTAATTGTAAAATCTAAACCCTAACCATTTCATTTGTGAATCCAAACCGACATATAATCTCATTTGTGAACCCAAACTGACATATAATTTCGTTCTAATTGTAAAATCTAAACTCTAACCATCTCAGTTGTGAATCCAACCCGATATATAATTTTGTTCTAATTATAAAATCTAAACCCTAACCATCTCATTTATGAATTCAAACCAACATATAATTTCGTTCTAATTGTAAAATTTAAATCATAACCATCTCATTTGTAAATCTAAACTGACATATAATTTCGTTCTAAAAAAATGACATGATATTTGAACAAATAACATGTATTATTGTATTGGGTATAAGAATAATTGTATATAAAGAAATAATTGTATATGAAAAGAGAGAATATATTGTCAAAGGTAGTTTCTTAATTATTTTTGGTTTCAATGGTTTTGATGCATATTCCCTTATTCTTATAAGTAATTGGAGGTGCGAGTCTAATAAAAATCTGGGAGAAAGACGGCGGCAGCCAACGACCCACTTACTTTATCATCTTTATTTGCGTCTTCATACAAATTTCAAGTTTGTGGGCTAGCAATAGCGTTGAATTAACCAATTTAACTTTTTATGTATCTAGAGTTCTATACTAATGAAAAGGAAATATTTTTAAGTAAAATAAAATATAAATTGAGAATTATTGTATGAAATGCAATTCAACTTAGTATCTAGATTCTAGAAGAATTATAAAAAGAAAATTAAAAAGGGCAAAACAATCAAACAATTTCGAGATGAAAGAATTGTTTTGATGTCGTTGAAAAATCGTAAACTGTAGCATTCAGACCGCCACTTTTTAGTGGATCCCACGTTTACACATGGACCGTGGACTAGGCATGATCACGATTATGCTTATCACATATACGGTTTATTAACTATCGCCTATCGATTACGTTTAGAAGTTTTGTTTAACATTAACCTTAAACGTTTAATAAACAGTTACAGTTAAATATGATTTTCGGTTAAAGTGATTATGGTTATATACGGTTATGATTATATAAAGTATTAATGTTATTTATTTTTAATTGAAATATGATTATTTATTTTTAATTGAAATATGATTATTTATTTTTAATAAACAGTTACAGTTAAATATGATTTTCGGTTAATTGATTATATAAAGTATTAATGTTATTTATTTTTAATTGAAATATCCTTTTAGTGTACTTATATTTCTATATATCATAAATAATATTAGTATATTTTATTATATTTAAAAAATAATTACTGTTAAAAAATTATGGTTTAATTTTGCGGTTAACCAACAGTTTGATACAGTTAAAGTTAATTAATGGTTATGGTTAATATAATTTAACCATATAATTATGGCTAACAGTTACAGTTTTAACCGTTTATTCGGTTACGATTTAGATATGGTCCGGTTATGGTTTGATTTTGGTCATGCCTACCTTGGGCTCACCCATATCATACAACCGGTTTGCTACGTCCCGAAAGCTTTAAAGACTTGTTTACTGTCCCTACAAATCACCATATGATATTTTCCTGTGTTTTGTTTTCACTCGCACAGTTCTGACAATCACTTTCCGGAAGGTCACCCATATTGAAACTACTCCAGCATAAGCACACTTAACTCTAGAATTTTCTCAAGACCTTTGAAGATAAATGCACTTTGGTGACATATGTAATTTAATCAATTCTTTTAAACCTTTCTAAATATCCCTGAAACCCGGATGTCACATAAACCATACCAAAACTCGCTATTCTTTATATCACTGCTTGTTGTTTGGTAAACTTATGAAATTATCTTTTATTAGTCCCCTCTTGAAGTTTTGGAATTATATGTTATTTGTCGACACTAATTATATTCAACTTAAATCCGATTAAGAAAAAACAAAAAGTAATTGAATCTCAATCAAATATTGTATCCCCTAAATATTGGTAGGGAAGGATTTTGTGAAAAAGCTGAGGTGATATCGCCAGAGAGCTCGACACACATTTTTGCAATTTTTCCTCATTAGTTAATATTATTTACAATTCATGCCATTATATATCTTATTTAAAAATAAATTAAACAATTTGTTATTTTCCTAATTAAATAACTTCCACCTCTTTTCCTAACATAATTTTATTAATATTTCAAAATTAACATATAAAATCTTGTATCTAATTTAATTAGTAAAAGTACTCAATATCTTTACATTAAAATACCAAAAACACATTCTTTAAAATACAAAAAAAAAGTAATTATATATTTTTAATGTATATTATACTTCTTGCCATTTTATATACAACTATATCTTAGAGTTTTAATATTAATATTCAACAACTCTGTTATATATATTGCTATGGAAGCATTTTAATAAATCAGGATAAATGATTAATTAAAAAATGAATTTAGTTTGTTGTTTTATTAAGAAGTGTAATATATATTATGTCAGCATAATTTACATTTTTGTATTGCATCTTTGTTAGTAATTGGAGATTATTATATATTGTTAAATACTTCAATTTTTTAATAATTTTCATCTCTGTAAATAATAATGTGAAACATAAAAGATATGAATTTGATCTCTAATAGCAAAAGAAATCATATTACCATTAATGGTTACATTGTATAAAAAAAATTCACCATCATCTTTAAATATTTAACAGGTAAAACATATTATTACATAAAATAAATGCAAATTTGAATAATACAAAAAGTTTTATTTACATATTTTGTTTTACATAAACAAAATTTAGATTCTATATAAAAAAGTTACCTATAATAATTATGTATTATGTATATAGTGCTGGTTGTTATCTAGTTGACTTTGGATGGAGAGAACTAGGAAAATTATCTAACCGCTTTTTACATGTCATTGTAAACCTGAAAAATTGTATATCAACCGGTTAAAAGAAAAAATTAGAAAAAGAGACCACCAATCTAATCTATTTTCATGTTTTTGGATTTAAAAAAAAAAAACACATCAGTCTATTGTCTCTACTGCAAAATTTAGTTTTAAAATATCAAAATATACTAATTATATATTCTCTTCGTTTTTTATTATTTATCGTTTTAGAATTAAATTTTTGTGTCATAATACTTGTCGTTTTAGATTTTCAATGTAAATATTTGATAAATATTTCAATTTTATTTAACTATTTTAATGTTTTAACCAATCAAAAAATTAGAAATATATTTAAAAGAAATAAAAAATAAAATTAATGATTTTTTTAATTTATGTGAAATAATCTTAAACAATTAAGAAAAAAACGGAGGGAATACTATATATCATTAAGACATTTAATATTAGGAAGCGAAAAATGAATCAAAAAAAACAAGACAGCACAATGATGGGTGCACGTGGAGACAGAACATATGCTTGCGTCCAACACAACAGCAGCCATATGCACAAGTCACAACCTGCAAGTCAACAGCTCTTAGCCACCTTGGCCTTTCTTTTTATTTCTTTTATATACTTTATTCCTTTTTTCCGTATTATCCACATTCCAAAATTGTACATGATATTATTTTTTGCTACCTGTTTTTTTTAATGACACCATAACTGACTATCAAAAGTGAAAGTTACAGCACACACAAAAATTTGTAAAATCTAATAGCCTAAATTTTAATGTAATTTGTTTGGTAACATTTATGTTAATTATCCAAATTCAACATTTTTTTTTGTCCAAATTAAAAATTTTCAAATTTATTTAATACTATAAATTTGTGGATTTTGACAAAAAATTTGTGGATGAGTTGTTAGATTTTAAGTATTATATTTTTTGCCTATACCAATCGTATAAATAGTACAATAACATTTAACTATTGTTGCAATTAACACGCATACTATTGCAAATAAACCCAGTCAAGCACTTTTTTTTCCATAATCAAGCACTCCTAAGGGCATTTTTATAGGAAGATCAGTTTGGGATGTTCTTAAAGTATAAATATTGTGAAAATAATGTAAGATCAACAAGTTTAGGGTGTTCTTAGAGTATAAATATTATGAAAATAATATAAGATCAGCAGTTAAAAACTTTTGTTAAGAAGTTAGTTATTGGGAGAACATGTTTAAGATCTTAAGATTTAATAATATAATATTCTTAAACATATTACAATTATCAAAATTTATATAATAACATTTTAATTGCAAACTTATAAAACTTTTACTAAAATTCAAAATACAATACTAAATTTTTATGAAACAACAAAAACATTAAAGATAAAATAAACATATTAATTAATTAAAGCACACAAAATTTTTATATAATTAATATATAGTTTAATGTCCAAATTTATTCCACATATTCTCAATCAGATCCTCTTTTAATTTGTGAAAAATTGTTTGCAAAAAATTGTATCCATTTACAGCTTGCCACGTCAGCTTAGAATTGAGCCAAGATCAGTTCTACATCAAAAACTAAAAAAAAATGTTTTAAGCCACTATTCATTATTTTTTTATTTTTTTTTGCTAAAAACACCTCTCATGTTCTTCTTATAAAGATGTTCTAAAGAGTTTTATTAACTACTACTACTTTAAAAGGGTAGTTTCGTCTTAAAAAAAGTTCCACACTTGCACAACGCATAACCGTTGTAATCACCTCAATAAATACCAAATATACCCTTACGGAACGTTCGAGCAAATCTTTAAGACGGCGGCCATAAATGTAAATAAAGTAAAAAAATAGGGTCCACTTTTATAATTAACATATGAAAAAAAAGGGAAGAACGTGAAACGGATCCGTGCGAGAGCCACACAAAAAAGGTTCCAGCACAGACAATAGAGAGAGAGAGAGAGAGGAGAGAGAGATATGCTTAAGAGACGTTGTCGGACTTCAAATCAGTTTCGATACCGGAATTTAGGAACTCCGTTCAAATCCGATAAAGCTTCAAACTTTATCCATTAATTGGAGATTTCTCACAGAGAGAGAGAGAGAGAGACTGAAGAAGTCGAGAAAAAGTCAAGAGGGTTTCGGATTTTGGGTATCTGGGTTTTGATTTCTCGAGTTCAATTTCCGAATTAGGTCATAAAGTTAAGGTTTTTTTGTTTTGTTGGGCGAAATTGGAAAGGATGACCACGCCTTTATGGCAACGTTGGTCTACACCAACGAAAGCTAGGAATCCAGATTCGAACGGGTCTAGGCACGGAAAGGGTTTAGACATGGTGACCCCTGTTTCGGGTCGGGTTAGTCAGATCCAATTCGATGATCCAAGAATATTGCCTGAGAAGATTTCAGAGCTTGAAAAAGAGGTGAACTTGTTCGCTACTTTTATCTTTTTTTTGTGTGTTCAATGGCAATGTTTCCTCTAACTGTACTTTGTCGCTTTGCCAATTTAGTTCAAGAATCTTTAAGAATGTGTTATATGGAAGTGGAATTGTTTAATTGTGAATAGTAGTGATTCTTACTGTTTGGATCTTTTGTGTTGTTCTGGTAAAAAAATAAAAATACAGCTTTTTGAATACCAACACAGTATGGGACTTCTTCTGATTGAGAAAAAGGGGTGGAGTTCCGAATATGACAAGCTTCAACAGGATTTTGAAGAGGCCAATGAGTGTCTCAAGCGGGAACGTAATGCGCATATGGTTGCTATAGCAGATGTTGAGAAGAGGGAAGAAGGGTTGAGGAAAGCTTTGGGGATTGAGAAGCAATGTTCACATGATGTAAGTTTCTTTATGATTCTTTTTTCGGCCATAAGCATATTTTTTTAGCACATTATGACACTCTGAAACTGTTGCAGCTGGAGAAGGCTCTGCGGGAACTACTCTCTGAAAACGCAGAGATCAAATTTACAGCTGACTCAAAGTTGACTGAGGCAAACGCATTGGTAAGAAGTGTGGAAGAAAAATCTCTTGAAGTTGAGGCAAAGCTGCGTGCTGTTGATGCAAGACTTGCTGAAGTTAGTAGAAAGAGCTCAGAGGTGGAGAGGAAGGCAAAGGAAGTGGAAGCTCGAGAAAGTTCTCTTCAAAGGGAGCGATTTTCCTACATTGCTGAGTACGTATTAGACTTCTTGCCATGTATCTTTTTTGTATGTTGAACCATTTATCTTTGTGTCGTTTCTTTGCTTCTTATTGAGGGGAGGGCTGACTCACTCAACTTGTTTTTTCCTTCTAATTTCTCAGACGAGAAGCTGACGAGGCAACTTTGTCAAAGCAGAGGGAGGACTTGCGTGAATGGGAAAGAAAGTTGCAAGAAGGAGAAGAAAGGGTTGCTAAATCTCAAATGATAGTAAAACAGAGAGAGGACAGGGCAAATGAAAACGATAAGATTATCAAGCAAAAGGGAAAAGAACTAGAAGAGGCACAAAAGAAGATCGATGCTGCTAACCTTGCTGTGAAGAAATTAGAAGATGATATCAGCTTGAGGATAAAAGATCTTGCTTTAAGGGAGCAAGTAAGCAGCTCGTGTTTCCTTGTGGTATTTTTTTATTATATCAAGTGTTTTGAAACCTTGTTCATTTACATGTTTTCTCTGTATCTAGGAAACTGATGTGTTGAAGAAATCCATAGAGACAAAAGCGCGAGAGCTACAAGCTCTGCAAGAGAAACTGGAATCCAGAGAAAAGGCAAGTCCTTTCTCCCTCACTACAAATATATATGTATTTCTGTGTCACCCCCTTCTGTGGATAAAAATCTGATGCTACGTATGTCTCGAGCTTTGATATTTGGTAGAATAAATTGCTTGCTGACTATAGCCAGAGGGTTATCCTCTTTGTGCAGTTGATTACGTATATTGGGTCCCATTCTGAGCTTAGTTCTTTGGGCAGGAAAATATTTCAATTTCCATCACAATTTTTCTTTCTTATGCGCTATTGTTTCACATTTTGAATCATTTTTCGTTTTCTGTATTATGAGTAAACTATTTTATTCTGAATATCACATGTGTGCATTTTGGGTGTTAACTGTTTAATGTTTGCTGATTGGCAGATGGCAGTTCAACAACTAATTGATGAACACCAAGCTAAGTTGGATGCAACACAGCGTGAGTTTGAGTTGGAAATGGAACAGAAAAGAAAATCTGTTGATGACAGCTTGAAGAGCAAGGTTGTAGAAGTGGAAAAGAGGGAGGCCGAGTGGAAGCACATGGAGGAGAAAGTTGTTAAACGTGAACAGGCATTAGACAGGAAACTTGAGAAGCATAAAGAGAAAGAAAAAGATTTTGATTTAAGACTGAAAGGCATAAATGGCAGAGAGAAAGTCTTGAAAAGCGAGGAGAAGGAATTGGAAACTGAGAAGAGAAAACTGCTTGAGGATAAGGAAATTATTCTTAGTCGTAAAGCTGAAGTCGAGAAGATAAGGGCTGAAAATGAAGTACAGCTATCAGAAATTCACAAAGAGAAGGAAGGGCTTAGAGTTACTGAGGAGGAGAGGTCTGAGTATCATCGTCTGCAAGCCGAATTAAAAGAGCAAATAGAAAAGTGCAGGTCTCAACAGGAGCTTCTTATTAAGGAGGCTGAGGATCTAAAGACCCAAAGGGAAAGTTTTGAGAAAGAATGGGAAGAACTTGATGAGAGGAAAGCTAAGATTGAGAACGAACTAAAGAATATAACTGATCAGAAGGAAAAATTAGAGAGAGACAGTCACTTGGAAGAAGAAAGGCTTATAAAAGAAAAGCAGGCAGCTTATGAAAACATGCAAAGGGAGCTAGAAGCGCTTGAAGTAGCAAAAGCTTCGTTTGCAGAGACTATGGAGCATGAGCGTTCAATGCTCTCCAATAAAGCTGAGAGCGATAGAAGTCAATTGCTTCATGAGATTGAAATGCGTAAAAGGAAACTTGAGTCTGATATGCAGACTAAACTGGAAGAAAGGGAAAGAGAGCTGCAAGCAAAAGAGAAGCTATTTGAGGAAGAGAAGGAGCACGAATTGAACAATATTAACTACCTAAGAGACGTAGCCAGAAGAGAAATGGCGGACATGCAGAATGAAAGAGACAGAATAAAGAAAGAAAAGCTAGAAGTAGATGCTAGTAAAAATTATCTTGAAGAGCAGCAGACAGAAATCCGGAAAGATGTTGATGACCTTGTTGCCTTGACCAAGAAACTGAAGGAACAGAGGGAGCAATTCATTAGTGAGAGAAGTCGTTTTCTTTCTTCCATGGAAAGTAACAGGAACTGCAATCCGTGCGGCGAACTTCTTTCTGAGCTCGTACTTCCTGAAATTGATAACGTGGAAATGCCTAATATGTCAAAACTGGCCAATATTCTTGATAACGAAGCACCAAGGCAGGAGGAGATTAGGGATATATCCCCAACTGCTGCTGGCTTAGGATTGCCAGTTGCTGGTGGGACGGTGTCATGGTTCCGGAAATGTACTTCAAAGATTCTTAAGCTGTCCCCAATAAAAATGGCAGAACCTTCTGTTACTTGGAATTTGGCTGATCAAGAGCCTCAACCTACGGACCAAGCTAACTTGAACAGTGGGCCATCAACTACGCCTCATGCAGCGGCCAACTATTCCTTTGATGTTGAAAAGTCTGAATCTGAAACTGGCACAAAAGAAGTTGAAGTCTCCAATGTAAACTCAGACGGTGATCAAAGCAACATCAACAGCAAGGCTCAAGAAGTTGCTGCAGATTCTTTTTCCAATCAAAATGTCGAGGGTCAATCACGCATGAGAGGGAAAGCGAAAGCCAGAACCAGAAGAACACGCTCTGTCAAAGATGTTGTAGGAGAAGCTAAAGCCATATATGGAGAATCTATAAACCTATGTGAACCCAATGTTTCAACAGAAAATGTTGACGACTCTGCTAAAGAAATTGATGGAAGCACGGGTGAACCTGGTCGTGCTGATAAAGCAACTTCAATGAACGGACGGAAACGTGGGCGTGTGGGTTCTTTGAGAACTTGTACTACTGAGCAGGATGGTAACGAGAGTGATGGAAAATCAGATAGTGTCACCGGAGGAGCACATCAGCGGAAGAGGCGGCAAAAGGTTGTATCAGAACAGCAAGGAGAAGTGGTGGGACAAAGATATAATCTCAGGCGACCTAGAAGGTAATTTCAAATCCCAAAAACAGTTGCTGAGGATAATGTGTTGCAGCTGTTTGTTCGTCTCTTTATTCAGGCTGTTTAATAAATGTTTCACTTTGGGTTATTAGGGTAACTGGAGAAACCACACTTAGTAAGAAGAACGAAGAGACTAGTGGAGTGCAACAAGACGAGGTGGTTTACTGTGCTCAAACCACCGCCACAGCATCATTAGACGTTGCTGTTAGTGACAATGGAGTAAGCACAAATGTGGTGCAGGTAATAATATGCTCTCACAAGTTAGCTGGTTTTTTTGTTTTTTTACCCCTTCTTTCGATATTTGCTTTCTTGACAAATCTGTTTCTTTCAATTGTATGTTTCAATAGCATGAAGCCACAGCAGACTCTCAAGATACAGATGCTGGTTCGCCCAAAAGACCATGTGAGAGTGAGGCGATGAGCGAAGAAGATGTGAACAAAACGCCCCAAAGGGTTGACTCGGATGGTGAAGATGATGAATCAGATGCAGAACATCCCGGGAAAGTCTCCATTGGTAAGAAGCTTTGGACTTTCCTGACGACGTAGCCCAATCTGGATGTAGTTCCGCCTATGATGATGAAGAGCTAATCTTCATCTGTTGACAATATTAGTGTTTTGCTTTGTTATCTTTAGCTACGTAGAAGGTTTGTGTTAATTCTGTTTGGATATTTTCCACCAAAATGTAGTGTTTTCTTTCTAGCTTCAAGAATTCTCAATTCTTTTGGTATGTTTTAGATGATGATTTAACTATTTTTATGAGAGTGGTTCTACTTGTAACAACAAAGTGTTTGCATCTGATCCTTTGATTATGTGTTTTTGTTTGTGACTTGCGAGAAAACGTTCAAATGAAATGAAAGCCAAGTCCTTTGCTATCTACGGCATCTTACCTATTAAAACGAATTAAGACTCATCACTTCGTCTAGATAGATGGAAGATTTGCAGTAACTGAGGATCAAGTGAATATGAAAATAGGTAGACTGAAACGAGAATGCAACTTTCCGCATTTAAATATGCGGTATGTTACACAAAAGGAATGACATATATATATATATATATATATATGTTGACTGACAACAGACGTTATATTACACAAATAGGAAAAAACCTATCAACACCAAACTTATTTTCTCTCTATTGAACACTTCACAAAAAATAAACAACAACTGAGTCTGAGCACTCTTGACAACGAATAGTTTTCATCTAAGGACAGGTTTTAATCAGTACAGATTCTTCTTTAGTCTAGACACTATCATAGCACACCTATGCAATGTACAATTCGTCCCTTTGACTCACTCCACTTTAGTACTTTACACCATACTTCTTAATCAACAGTTCCTTCATATCTCTGAGAACATGAGAGATACAAAGTTAAAAAGCTGAAGTTGCAGAGAAGATTAACAAGAAAAAAATCATAAACAGAGCATTGGAAAACTACCTGCAGCCTGGTACAGGGCAATTAAGATCTCGGCAATGGTGCGCATGGATCTTTACTATCTGTGACAAACTATTGCAAGTCTTACAACCGCAATTCTTACAAGAAACTCCCATCTCTTTGGTTTTGAATCGGCAAATATTACAAGGAACTCCCATCTTTTGGATTTTGCATCGTTCATTGTGAATGAACAATACTTGAACTTCTCTGCATTTCGGGTATGAGCACGTTTTAGAGGCCGTGGGTTGGCACAGAGATGCGTGCTGCAATGCTTTCAGTATCTCAAGAACCTAGGAGAGAGAGAGAGAGTAACAAGTTGGTAAACAAGTCAAAAGTAAAAAAACCAAAAGAAACAGATTTGCTTTCAAGATATTACTTACCATTACGGTTTTAGGGGGAACTCCATTAGCTGAAGCGAGTGTTGGGAAAATATGAAGATGACGAACGGTTTCTTTATCGGTATAACATCCAGTGCAAGCTCGGTAATCCGGACAGAGCAAACAAGGCAAGTAGATACTTGTCGAAACATCTTTCTTGCAGTTCGTGCAGGTGAGACCGCTAGAGTTTTGAGAGTGATGATGAAGCTTAGTTGAGGTGTGAAGATTGTGAAGTATCATCATCGAAGAATACTTAGCATGTCGAAGCGTGTGGAAGATGTAATTATCCTTTTGAGAAATAGCTAAGAACGCTTGTCTGCTATCGAACATTTCGTTTTCTAGAATGATATCATTATCCACAGTTGTGACATTCACCTGTTGCTGTGGAAGTAAAGAAAACCAAACCTAACGTTAGTACAAAATTTTAACTAAACAAGAGAATCGTTATATGATATAAAGAAGGGTAAGTAATAAATAACCTTTGAGAGTTGATGCTTCTTCTCTTTGTTATTGGTATCATCATATATGTGTTCACCAGGAAGCTCTTGTTTTGAATCATAGCAGCTTTCACACAGTTGAAGATTCTTGCACTTGCCGCAATACCATCTCAATCCCGATACTATGGCTTTCAAACAACGCGAGCATGAATAGTTTAATTCTACCACCATCAAATCCTCCTTATTTTTGAGTACACTCTTTTCAAGCTACACAAAAAAAAAAAACAGAATTGTTAGAAGATTAATTAAACGTGCCTAAAAGTTACCAAAACAAGAAGAAAGATTCAAAACGTTAAAAAGTTTATAAATACCTTTTCCATCAGGAGAATGTTTTTGCAATCATCAGAATCAACATAATCACAAGTCGTACTTTTGTAGCTTTTTATTTTTCTTCTAGTAACCGATTTAAACATATTGTGCAAATCGTTATTGCCTTGTTTCTCGATTTCTTCAAGGATAGCCTCAGCTTTATTGGACCACAAAGATCCTTCAAAGTAAGGCAACCGCGCAGCTTTCATATCGCAGGTAGATTGATCCTCTCTCGAAACGAAGAACCGGTCATACAAGTTTGTAGTCTTCACAACCACCTTCTGCTCAACTGCTTTTTCAAGCATTGACGTATACCTGACATTAATGTTGTTTATATCAAATGCAATTTCCTCACAAATGACCAAACCAGGATCAAGTGGTGAAAAGAGAACTTACCATTGGCGAAGCTTCTTAGTGTTGGGGGTTTGCTGAGTCTTAGGATGAGAGTACATAATGTAGTCTACTCCTTTTTCAGGTGGACATGCCCATATATAACTCGTTGTGAAACCCCGAATCTTACAGAACTCAAGATATCCAATCTATCAAAGAGACATAAACATGTAAATGTCAATAATATATAGTTAGGTTTTTTAATTAAGCATTTAAAGCACAGATGATGACTTAAAAAAGAGATTGTTAATTACCAAGATTTCATGATAAACGAAAGTTCTCAGAGCTTCTCCTGCTAGTGTTACTCTCTCAGGTCTAAAGTACTTGACCGAATCGAGATATACGATGTATGTGCTGCGTTGGTTAGGTTGGCTACATTCTGAACCAAACTCTTGTACAAACAATGCAAAGATGCATATATCAACTCCTTCCACTTTCTGAAACAGAAGTATAACCTGAAAACATATCAAAAACATTAATGACAAAACTGTATCTAAGGTTTGAAAAATACATAATCAAAAACGTTAAAAATATTCAATCCTCATCTCACCTTTGATCTGTAAGGGAACTCAGTAGGATAGTTTTTTCTATGGAGCAAATCGGCTAAGGGTTTGTTGACGGTTGAGATTTTGTCAGCGGAATACACAACTCTGAGAGTAAGACCCTCTGGTGCAGATACCTTGTAAAGAAAAATGTAACAAGTTTGAGTTATAAATTAATAAGAATCTGAAAAACTCAAAATGGCAGAAATTAACCACATCAATTCTTACATCCGTAACGTCCTTCCCTAAAGCCTTTGCCGTTTCGCATCTCTCTTCCTTAAGGCGCTTGGCTAGCCTTTGCTCTAGAAAGAAGCTGAGGATGGTTTCAGGCAAATCTTTTGCTCCCATATTAGTATTGTCATTGACTGGCATGTTGTTGTTGTTGTTGTTGTTACTTTTACGCTCCTCTAGTAAACATATGGGACAAATATACTCTCTGGTGTTGTCTTTGTCCTTGTCCTTATTGTAGAGACCACAAACTTCATGTTGCCATTTGTAACAAGATCCACATTGAACCCACTGCTCAAACAACATGTAATTAGTAATAATATTTCAATGAATAAATGAGAGATTATTTACGAGAGGGAGAGAGAGAGATAAAGTTTTTTTACCTTCTCCAAAGATTGGTTTTGAAGGTTATTCGATATAAGCATATTGGCTTTTGAGATAGTGATTCCAGATGTTAACTTGAACTTGGTTGCACAGACAGTGCGACAAGGACTGCAGAAGTTAAGGTTCGCATCCTTTATCTCTTCTTCCCCGGGGGTGTAATAGGAAGCGTCGTCTTTGATACGACGGCTGCATATTAAGCAATATATTGGCGGTGGTGGTAACGGGAGTCTGTCATTGCCACACAACTGGCATAATTCCCCATCTTTATCCTCCACATACTCCTCCTCGATGTAACACATTGTGCTCTGTGGGACAAATAACTAAACAAAATTTTAAAGATACACAAAACAAAACAAAAAGCATAAAGCAATGATAAGGCTCAAATAAGTTACCTGACTAATACTAATTTGCTTCGGAAGATTCATTATATGCAACTTTATCTCTTCATCTGTGAAATGTTCGATCACTGAGACACCTCTCTTGTTATGCTTTTGCAGAGACGTCGTGTCAGCTTCGACCTCAGACTTGGTCCCTTCATCACATTTCATAAGCACAGCACCAACTCCCATCTTCTCATGGTTCAAAGACACTGTGTCAGTGTCAGCATTAATCTGAGACCTGGTCCCTTCATCATATTTCATCGGCTCTGCACCACCTCCCATCTTCTCATGGTTCAAAGACACTGTGTCAGTGTCAGCATTAATCTCAGACCTGGTCCCTTCATCATATTTCATCGGCTCTGCACCACCTCCCATCTTCTCATGGTTCAAAGACACTGTGTCAGTGTCACCTTTGACCTCAGACTTGGTCCCTTCATCACAATTCATTGGCTCAACAGTATCCAACTTCTCATGGTTCAAAGACACTGTGTCAGTGTCAGCATTAACTTCAGGCATGGTCCCTTCAGCACATTTCATCTGCTCAACAGTGTCAGCATTAACCTGAGACTTGGGCTCAACATTATCAGCACCAAATCCCAGCTCCTCATGATTCAGAGAGACTGTGTCAATGTCAGCATTAACCACAGACGTGGTCCCTTCATCACGTCTCATTGGCTCTGCACCAACTCCCAACTTCTCATGGTTCAGATGCACTGTGTCAGATGTGGTCCCTTCATCAAGTCTCATCGGGTCAACAATAACTACATCAGTTCCTAGCTCAGCAGTTCCTAGCCTCCTCTCCTCGATCTCAACCATTTCTTCGTTGGGCGAAAACAAATCCTCGAAAGTAGAAACACGTACAAACTTTTTCGCTAGCTTCACACGTTTGCTAGTATCCAAAGGAGGATTGTTCATCACATCTTGCTTCGTTACGCCATAAGGTCCAGGAGGGTAAGCCGAGCGGGGAAAGGGATCAAGATCACGAACCGAATCTCCCCAAGAACCAGGACCAGACCTCCGCCGCTTTCGCACTTCGTTTCCGCTTTGATCTGGCTGAGCTTTTCTAGTTCCAAGATACTGGACGTCATCATCATGATCAGATGCAACAACAGTACCACTCGGCTTTCCTAGACTACTCAACCAGTTACGAATGAGCTCATCGTAATTCTCTGAGTCATCACCAGGCTCATCATTCTCAGGAAACCTTGGCATCATCAAGCTCGTTCTACTTTTACACGATGGCTGCTGCAGCTTAATCCAGATTACGAATATTCCCTACACCAATTCAATCAACATGTCAGGATCATGCAATACTGTCACTACGTACAACCATAAACGAACAACGAAAAATATTGATAATATTTTAGCTTGTTTCACAAGGTATACACTAAGTGTAATTGGATTAAAGAGTCTTACAATGAAAAAAATCAACGGATCAACCTGAATCTAATCAAAATACTCGATTCCATAATTAAAGCTTATATATATATATATATATATATATATATATAAAAGTGCGATAGCCAAAGCAAAACCTTCAATTAATGTCGGATTTATGCTTAAGATTATGCTACGAAATCACCCCATTAAAAAAATAAAACCCATAGTTTTGGAGTTTTGAACCTGGATTGGTACTACAACAAAATATATCCTAATCAGCTGCGTCAGCTAGAATTCAACGACGGATCATCAAGAAAATTCACGAATTGATCGAAGAAGAACACAAAAACAAGACCTAAACAGAGTAAACAAGTACCGAAGAAGACAAAAGAGAGATAAGTTGAAAGAGAGAAGAAAAAGCCTCTGACTTCGTCTGGTCTACGTTGTTACCTTAATTAGGGTTTTAGAAATTTACGATTACAATTTATGATTTGTTTAGAGATATATATAGCAAAAAAAAAGATTTCTATGTAATAATTTAATTAGTCAGAGATTTTTTTTTTTTTTTTTTTTTTTTTTTTTTTTGTAATAATGATATTAAAAACGAAGCTTTTTACTCTTTTAGGACTTTAAGAAGATCAAAGAAAAAAAAGTTATATCTATATAAAAAAAATTCTTTGTCATAGATCTCGATGTTGCGTCGTTATTTATAAGATAAACATTTTTTTTTAATTTGTAATTGAAAAGAAAAAAAAAAGAATCTTAAGAATTAATTAGTAGATAAGATTTGTAATAAATACTTTTGATAAAGTTTGAATACAGAAGCTAACAATTACTAGACTTCCAAAATATTTTTTTGAAGCTTATTGAATGTTTTGCAAAATATTTTATTTAATAAATTCCCACCAACTTTTTTTTTGACCGCAATTACCACAAACTTATCCTCCACTACGCTCGATGTTGAATAGAAATGTGTTTCTTTATTAGTAGTAGAAAAAAGAATAAAATCTTACAAATTTATGGAAACCAATTTAATTAAAATGAATTGTGATGAAGACTATCGAAATGTTTGAATAAAATTACAAAAATTATTAGATTTCCAAAATATTTGTTTTTTTTTTAAGTTTATTCAGTAAATTACAAAGGTATTGAGTGGAAGTGTTAATGTCATTATGGAGTTAGGGGTAGACAAGAATGTCCAAACGAACTTAATTATTTATAGATTTTTAATGATTGTCGGAACGAACTAGATTTACTGAGATATTCTATATTTAAGTAGAGACAAAACACAATAAAACAAAACAAAAAGGCTTACACATTGATGGACATGTTACAACACCAAACTAGCATAACCATTTTAAGGCCACGGACATAGCTTTTGGTTCGAACAAACATTGTGCATAGACCACTTGGCTTCGGCCTGAATGTTTCATCCTATAGTGCGGGTAGCTCTTAACTAATGGATCACTTCGAGCAAAAATTGGATACTGATGTTAAAACTTAATCCCTAAACAACACCATTACATCCCACACTCACTAATTAATACATCTTCTGCTGCTAGATCTAAATGAATCACTACTAGCCTCCCTCTACTTGAAGTTTGGATCATAAAAAGAGTAATGATAGCTCTTAACTCTTTCTGATTCCGATATTTCGGATCCCGGGCTTCTTAGTCCTGAAACGAACCCGTGATCATATCTAATGCCATACCTTGGAGGATAGCTCGAAGACAGTGCAACACCTGGAGGGCCTGTCTGGTCTCTATAGTCCTGTGGTCGACGGTGATCATGATAATAAGTATGTGCTGTGTTATTCCTCTGTTCCCATAGCCACGAATCTGCGTTTTCTGGAATGGGTGCATTAATCCCGGGAAACCCAACTGTCATTATCTTTCTTGGCTCTTGAGGGTTTGCATTTTCCAAGATTTCACCGTCCTCAATCTTAACTTCCTCCTCTTCTTTTTTAGTCTCTTCCTCACCAAATATAGTGATTCCTGAGAGATGATCCTCTTCGACAGCTAAGAAGACATAAACAACAAAAAGCAGATACAACCAAGTCATGAACAAAGATGCCTTTGATATGATGATGATAATGATATTTGATGGAGATGGGAGATTAGGAAAGTTTACCAAAATATCCTGGTGGATATCCAATCTCTCGCATTCTGTGTAGCCATGGAGGAGGGTCGAGTTCCTGGACAAGATAAGAATCGCCGTAACCAGGAAGCTCATTCTCTTTGGTCTAATTCCAAATACAATGGAAGAAGGTTAAAATTTTACCTTTAGACCAAGAAGCTGTCGTGTCTCTGGATCAAGTGAGCCAGGCTTCAAGCCATCATATTTACCAACTTGAGGGCTCTCATAATATCGGGACGGTAGACGGGTTCCAGGATTCTGATTTCTTTTGCTTTTATGTTGCCTCCGAGCATTACTAACTGCTAATCGATCAAAAGGCTTCGGACATTCTCTCAAGGAATGACTGTATGCGCTGCAATTGAAGCAGCGTGGAGGATCATCAATAATCTCCAAGCCTCTAGAAACAATTAAAACAACAAAATAAAATAAACGAATGCACAAGATAGATACTAGAGTATCAATAGCACATTCATTGTCACAAGTAAAACGAAATAAGAAATAAGGATTTGTTTACCCTTCCAAGTTATTTGAACCACCGGCTGAATCTAAACCAATTGTAAATCCACGGTTATAAAGAGGGGTGGTGCTACTTTCCACAGGAACTAACTTCTTCGAAGAATTGTCTCCAGTTTGATAGTCGAGCCAAAATGACTGCACAAGCAATAATGTATCTATCAGTAAGGATTGCATCAAGCCTGAATTCTTCAAGCTTTGACATGCTCCAAAAAAAAACATTTTCACTCACCACAGATGAAGTCTTCTGCAATCCCACACGCAAAGCAGGAAAATATGTCTCATCACCAGATTCTAGTACTTGTTGTTCTTGATCCTGATCATATAACATGAGATAGTCAGCAAACAAGTGTCCATATCATTTCTTACACAGTTGCTAAAATTCATTTCCAATTATTCTTTCAATAACTTGAAACTGATTGACTTTTGCAAAACAAAAAAAAAAATCACTATATTGGCTATAAAAATTACTTTGAAGACCTCAAAAATCGTAGCTACCTCGGACAAAGAATTTTGTTCTGCCTCCCATTCTGACCATTGCTGTAATAAACTTTCCAGCTTCTGCTTACTAGCTCTGAAAGATGCAGGAAACACGAATCAAAACAAGTAACAGTTATATAATGACAGCAACGTTTGAGCATTCAAATGTTAAAATTTACATTTGGTCGAGTTAAGAGTCTTCTATTCACCTAACCTTGTTAAGTGTTTATAAGTAACATGGACTGAAGGCTGCTGTTCGTCGAAGGTTGTTCTGGATCTTTTAACACCAGATTTAGCTGACACATGTAATTATGAAAAACAAAGAAAGAATACATAATCACATGCATTCAAATCTCAGAGCGTATGATGATAGAAGCATGCTCATAATCCATGTCAATCCTAAAGTGAAACTATACTCGAAGCAGAGGTTTAAGAAACGCAAGCAATAGCAACCTTCAACATAAAAAGAAAAATAAGGATACAACTAACATCCTCCACTCTCGATGTTTCCCCTGAAAACTGGCCAGAGACATTTCTGAAATCATCTTCCGTTAGATCCATGTCTTCCTCCATGTCTATACACATTTCCCCATCCACAGCAGATAAATTTAAGAATAACAAATAGAGTTAAAGCTCTTTCTTATTCAAATTAAAACGATCACACAAAGAACTCCTTGAAAAACCTGATTAACAAAGCTCAAAGCCTTTCCCTCAGTTGTAAACCGATAAGCTCTCTCTAACTTGAGTCTCACAAACTCGAACTCATCCTTATTTATACTTAAAACGTAAAAGTAAAACACTCAAAGAAAGGAAAACAGAGAAATGGAAACTAGATAAAACTTCCAAAATCAGTAAATACAAAGAAAACATATATCAACATAAGAATGGAGGATCTCAAGTGATCACCAGAACTGAGGTCATGTTTCTGACCTTCCAAACCAGAGCCGCTTGAAGCTGCCATTTTTAAATAAAACGTAAACAATTATCTCCTAGAAAAGTTTCATAAAATCATCCACCCAAGAATAAGATAACCCTGCAAAACAAAAGCAAACAGTAATAAGCAAACCAAAAACTAATCAATAAATATTTGCAAATTCCAAAAACTCAAAACAACATTAGATTCCAAATGTACAGCTAATGTAATTGTTAGGAGTTAGTTAGGAATAATAATCAAGAAACCAATCCTCAGTCTAAAAAGATCCAGCTTCATCGAGCTAATCAATTCAATCACACAGCTCACATTGCTTAACCAAAAACCCAATTGACAATAAAAATGAAAACTTTAAGCAACAAGCATCAAAAGAGTCTCACTTAAAAACCCTTCTCAATCAAATTTGTGAATAAAAGGCATTATTAGGGTTGAAGAGTTTACAAGTTCAAACCAAGAATCGTATAGTATTAGAGAGTAAACGAGAAATACCCAATTACATAAAACTTGAAAGAATTGAAAGGGAATATGAAACGACTCGAAGAAGCGAGCGAGAGAACAAAGTCTTAACCTTTGGTTTTTAGGTTTTATCAGCAAATCTGCCAGAAACAATAATCAAAAGTGTTAATTAGGTATAATATATATAGCCAAAAATTTAATTTAAAATTGGTAAAAAGAAAAGAAAACAAGGCACAAAAACTCTCTAGTTAATGGGTGATGATAAGAGTATTTTGCGGCTAATTTTTATAAATAAAAGAGAGTGAACATAAACTCGACTATTTTGCCTTCAGATCTTCTTAATTATTTGGCTTTTCGTCTTAATGTGATTTCTCGAGACAAAAACATGATCATGATAATGATAATCTTCAAAAAAGACAAAATAAGGTTTTAATTTCTTCTAAAAGGTTAAACAACTTGATTTGTTGAAGAACTAAAATGTTTATGGGAAGACGAAAAATGTGTTTAGTTTTAGGTTTGGTCTTTTATGTAATTTTTGGTGGATTTTAAAATGGTATAGTAGATACGTATGAGTTGTTTGAAATGAGATTTGACTGCTTGAATAGCGAAATGTGGACGACAACTCATTCTCAATTGGAAATTTTGGCAAAGCATAAACGGAAAAAAAAAAATTGTCTACAACATGCATAGGATTAAAACATTTCTTTTGCTTGAAGTGAGTGTGTTATTTTTAATCCTTTTGAGGGAAACGGGGAAAAGATTAAAAGAATTTATTTGGTCTCTATATCATCTAAATACATTTATCTTTTCAGTCAAAAGTTTTGAGAGAACTCCGGAGTTAAGCTTGCTTGAGCTGGAGTAGTTTAAGTATAGTGATCTTCTAGTGATTGTTGGAACTATGCGAGTGAGGACAAAACACAAAAAAAAATCACGTGGTGATCTGTAGGGACGGTAAACTTCCAAATGTATCAAATCGACCGTCAGATATGAGTGGGCCTATGGGCCGAAAGTGGACATGGGGCTTACTAAGCAAAGTGGATCTATAAGTCAGGAGTGGATATGGGCTCATTAAACAAAGTGACAGTTGGAGCGTTACATTTTGCCACTTAACTCCCATCACATTTGTTGAAAGAAATAATAGAATATTTATAGACAAATAATCACTAATTTTGTATATTTAAATCTGATTAGATTTGACGTATCTAAAATTTTACTATTTCAGTTCGAATCCAAATTTTTGCATAGGAATTCTCGGATAGACCAAAACTGATATCGGATCATAGGTATTAGTACCATATTATGATCGACTTAGGGGCCAGAAACACTCTCAAGCCCCGGTGAACTAAAACTGATATTAGATCATAGGTACCACTACTAACTATGTTTGATTTAGATGTGAGAAGAGAACAATCGTTCCAAAGAAACTCTCTCTTCTCTCTCCTCGAGTTTTAACTTTTTCTTCTTTCAGATCTGTTCTTGGTGGCCTTGTGATTCACTACCTCGATTTACTGTGGGGATGAAGAGGTGAATTAGATCTTCTTTCTCCGTCGGCAAGGGTGTGGTCTCTCCTCCTTCGATGTGGGTGCGACTCCGAGATGACGGAAGGAGAGTGTTGCTGCAGATCTTGTCGGTTTGAAGACGCCGGTAAGGAGCAGCGATCGACTCTCGTGGCTTATCCGTCAGATTGGCTTAGCATTCACGGCGGAAGTCGATGGAGGAGAAGGTAAGTTGTCGAAGCGCTTTGGCGATTAATGGTAGATCTGTTTGGATCTTGAAGGCTGTCACGGATTTCGTGCGTTTGGGTTTTTCCGATTGAGCCATCGGCCCCTTTCGCTGTCGTGACTAACTTCCGTCAGGCCGGTGTGAAGAGATCTGATTCAGCAAGTTGGAAGAATGTCAGATCTGGGAAGAAGAGGATATGCCTAAAGTTGGAGCTTGCTAGGAACGGGAGCTACCAACAACATGCCGAGTTGTCGGAGAGTTGTTCATACCGGGAGATCTGTGGCGGGCTGGTTGGTCGAAGGGAAAAAGAACAGTGGTTGGGAGTCGGATGCTTCCTCCCCATTTACTAGATACCTCAATCTGCCGCAAAGTTGTGGTTCTCGCATCCGCCGGAGCTGATGATCAGACCCTCTACAACACGGTGTCAATAGGGCATGAGTCTTCTTTCCGACGATGGTTACTATTCCAATTTGCCCATAATCTCTGTTTCCCATGTAATTTCGTGGATCTGCCCATTAAAGGAAATATATATATATATATATATATATGCCTGATTTAGAGCCTGACTGGTTCTCCCGCTACCACCCGCAGATGCTGTGTTTGCGGGTGGTAACGGTTGCTAGCAATTGATACTAATCACACAAATCGCTCCCAATCGCTTCCAATCGCTCTAAACCACTGAATTCCAAAAGCTGCTTCCCGCAAGCGTTTGCGGTTGCGGGCGATTGCGGTTGGAATTTTTTTTTTTTTTAATTTGAAACAAATCAATGATAATGAAATATTTTTTATATATATCTTTTATCTAACTATTTTATTCATTAAGGATTGGAGAAAATGAAGTACGAATACGATTGAGAATGTTAAAAAATAAACAATGTGAAGAAAATAAGATTTCAATTAACAATAACCCAAAAAACTTGATGTAAATATAATGACACATCGCACATATGTTCAAAAAATCTAAATAAATATAATATTTTATCAGAAATTTTAAAAAATAAGATTATTTTTTTGAAAAATATAAAAACAAATCACGAGTCTTCTCAACTCTCATTTGATCATTACGACCAATGCAACTACTGTCCCACGGAACTTATTGAGTGTGTGAGATTTAAAAAGAAGATCTACGATCTAAAACATATTTTTTGTCATTTATCAAATTACTTGATTAAAGTTTTGGTAAAAAGCCAAATGTATAAAGTAATAAGTATTTCAATATGATTTTTTTTTGTTTTTTTAATAATTATTTTAGTATTTTTTAAATGAATTTTAATTATAAATCAAGTTTAATAAATTTTTGGTATTTTTATACATTTATATAATTATATATTACATTTATTATGTTTTAACCGCTACTGCGCCCACTGGTTAACCAGTCGTAAACTCCCGCAAACGCACCCATTTTAAAACGCTAAACCAGTCATTCAAAACGCTTAATAACGCTTGAAACAGCAACTACCCGCTTCCGCAATCTCCCGCAAATGCAACCGCAAACGATGCGGTTGAACCAGTCGGACCCTTAGAGGGACAATGTAAGTATGTAACTATGAAACTCAAAGAGGTGAACATTAATTAAATACATTACTATTATTTCAATTCTAATGGGCCTACCAAATAAATATTAAGATCCATTGTAACAATTATAAGGCTCAAAATTAAACATCAATGTTTTTTCTTTATAAATATAACGTTTTCAAACAATTTTACTAAATACAAGGTTCTCCTTTTTTTTTTGGTTGAATCTCATACAAAGTTAGAAAACCACTAAACTATACTCTTTCCATTTCAAAATATAAGATGTTTTAGTAAAAACACGCATATTAATAAATAGTTACTTTTAAAAAGTTTAACCAATCATAAACAAGTCTGCATAATATAAAATATAAATTTAATCTAAAAGTTGCATAGAAAATTGGAAACATCCTATATTATGAAATAAAATACTTCTCTAAACATTCTATATTATGAAAAAATATTATTTTATTTACATAAAGAAGCACAAAATTGTACACTACAAAAAAATACGGATAGAAATTGTTAGATCCCACGTTTGAGATGTTTTTGGCCGACCAATGTAAAACATTTGCTTTGTCTTTTTTCCATCATAAAATAGTTTTCTGGATTAAAAGAGTGATCAAATGAAAAAAAAAAATTGATGTTCTCTGGATTAAAAAGGTGGAATATGGATCAGTTTGTTTTTGTTTTTTGGCTGAAATTTTTTTGCCTTTGCGTAGAAATCCGACTAATAAATAATCGACCATAACAACATAATAATATCTTAAATTTCTTAAGCCTTAAATCATAATTATATTAAGAACTTGAACTTTGATTTTGGATCCTCTTATGCTTGGACTTACATCCAACGAATTCAGCTTAATCAATAATAACTCTCTACTTCTTCTTCTTTGTTTTTTTAATCAAAACTCTCTACTTCTTTAAATTCAAAGTCTCGCATCACCAACAGAGTAAAATATTATAATAAAAGATTGAAATAGACGGATTTAATTCTAACCAATCCACATTTTAAGGAAATTTTACGTTGAAAATTGATGTATTTGCGAAAGAAAGACAAAAAAAAACAAAAGACGAAATCAAGAATTAAACAACTAAACTCTTTTTTTTTTGTTCATATGGATTTACATATGTTGACAGCTGACCAAAAATGTATACGATATAGCTGTTTGCATAATGATGTACACAACTGCACATGTTTCATGCTTCTAACTAGTTATTGAACATAAAATACATTTTTCCATTTGTCGGTAAGAGAATTTTAGAAAACTTTTACGAATCTGAATTAAGTAAGAATAAGAAGTCGCGTGGTATTGTGGTAACCGATATTTTCAAGATCACACACAATTTTCAACTCCTTTTTATGTCCTTACAAAATTGCGTATAATTTTAAACTTTTGTTGAAGAATTTTTAATGACAAGTTTTCTTTACTAATTTATGTTAGCTAGGATCCTACTTTCCATCTTCATGCAAAACCTAGACGTTGGTGGTTCAATTTACAGTTGAAAATTGATAAAATGTTTTAGTTTCTGACTTAAGATAATATACGGTTTAGGTAAAACCTTTAAATTATTCAAAATAAAACCAATAATATATAATAAACATATATGGATCATTCTATTCTATTCATTGTCAATTGATTTAAAGTTGGAATTCCATGAAATTTTACAATTTCTGTATACTTATATATTTTAACTTTTCTTTCCCTAAATTTATATTTTAAAAATCTAAGAAAATAAACAAACGTAACTAAAAGTATGATTTGAATCTGAATTTAACTGAAATAAATATTACGTATACGGACGTTACATTTCACAATCAATAGTTTAGTAGTAGTGATCAAGATTTGAATAATACTCTTTAGTCTTTTGTAACAATTTTAAAGTAATATTTTAATACTAATTAGTATTATTATGAAAAACATAGGCTTCAATTGGTGACCACATTTTAAGAAAAGAATGAAGAGGAATGTGATTTTTTTTTTATTCCACAATTTTTTTACCATTTGATAGTAATAATTTTTCCTCTACATTCTGAAAAAAATAAGGAACAATAGAAAAAAAATGTGCTTCCCCAAAATTGATGAGGAACAAATGTAACAGAAAAAGAACAAATATTAAAATTCGTTTTTAAAATATAAACAAAAATAAGTTTATTATTAATATTCAATTTTCTAATATAATAATTTTCATATTTTCATAATGTACTGACAGAAAAAATAATTTTGATATGAATTTCATGTGAAACTAATCTTAAGGCTATTTAAAAACTATATTGAATAGTAAAAGAAATTTAAGAGACTCATGTTTATATCATAAATAAAAACTAAAAATATTTTAAATTACCTTTAAAATTGTATTGTAGGTTAATATTAATATTTAATATGACATATCTAAAATTTAATTTACAATTTTTAAAAAAAAACAAATATAAAATTCATTGTATATACATTAGAAGTAGTATTAGTATTATTATTGAATTTGATTTATTTAATATTTAACATATTTAAAAAGATGTTTTTATTGTTTTGTTACCATTTACTATTTAGTTCATTCTCTCCAGATTTTTTTTCATTTCTCAAAAACTGTTTATTCCATTTCACATTATTCTTTTTGTTCCTTTTTAAAAGTTCTTTTTGTTCCTTTTCTTTTTGTTTTTCTAATGATTACCGGTAGGAGTCATAATTATTCGGAGTCTAAATTAGCAATCTTCCATGTCTCCGAAAAGAAGAAGAAAGTTGAGTGTATTCTAAGTTGTCTTTCACATTTATTTTAATTAATAAGTTTTTGCACACAATAAAAAACATTTCCAGTTATTTAGATTATGTAGATACTACAGTTCGTTAATGGGTTACACGAGTATTGGCACAACCCATATAATTGGGTTGACATGTGTAGTAGTAGTACTAGTTCATCTATCTAGTCAACACATATGGAAGAAGTTTTCCGAGCTGATATGAAATGCTCACTAGTACCCATGTTTTGGCTCTATTCTAGTCCAGTGAACCGTATCACGAAATATTTGAATGTGTTCAAATGCAACAAAAGTCATGTAGTGCTCGCTTAATTACGCCTCAAAGCAAACTAAGGGATATCAAAGCAGGCTTTGATTATCTTACATTTCAATTTTATGGTAGAAAAGTTCAAGTTTTCAGTGATCACTGATCAATTAATTAGACTTTACAATTATTTTCATACATTTAGAACGTAGAATTTTTTTTATAATACCTATCAAGTAATGGAAGAAATTTCAGTGGCGGAAGTAAATATTAACTAATTAAAATTATCTTTGTGAAAAGCACCACACAGTATTTCTTATCTCTTTTCGATTTACCACACAAGATTTTCTATTTTGTTTAGATTTCTCTATTTGGTATAAAACTAGTTTCTTTCTTCTTCAGGATTTCACTTTAAAGAACTTTGCTAAGATACATAATGTATGAAATAAACAAGTAAAACAATCAAATTCCCCAATAACCATGATTTGGTGTTGCCTTAATTCTTAAAATCTGAATCTTTGACTATACTAAACCACCCAAAACCATAGTACTAAACTAATAACCATCGTATTATAATATTAGTTAAAAGTTTGAAAAAAACAAGGTCACGAGACTCACAATAGTCACAAGTCACAACCTTTGACATCAGCCTCCACCACACACACAAACACAATATTAATAAAAAACCACTTATATGTGTATATATTATTCTCCTCTATTCCATATTCTCCATTTTCATCTTCTCTCATATCTCCAAGTCATCACTACCAAGAGGTTTCATGTCTCTTCTACTCTCTCTCATGTTTCTTTTTTTTTCTCTTTTTCCTCTTTTTCTGAATTCTCGTTGAGTTTTCTAATAACAAATACACCTATTTACATGCATATATATATGCCTAGTTCAATCTTTTTAACTTGCAGATTAATTACAAGAAAAGTGAAGCTCGATCTTCTTAATTAACTTTTTGTTAAGATATATATATATATATATATATATATATATATATATATATCTTTAAGTGTAGTAGATACAAGATTTATCTCCAAGTGAGCTAGTATATATGCTAATCTAATAAATTCAGAATAGTAATTAAGCCCATAAATTAATCTAGAATTACTTTCTGTACGTAATTGGAAGATCTAATTAGTTTCTTTCTTCTTCTTCAGTTCTTCCACATATAGTAGATGGTGGTGAGGATGAGACTAGGGAAGATTATGGAAGGCTTGAAGTCGAAGATAAAGACGGGTCTAAGGATGGGGAAGAGATCATCATTATCATCATCATCATATTCATCTTCTTCATCATCTTCATCTTCGTATGAGAAGATAGACAAGAGTGAGAGCATGAGATTTGAGTTGAGAAGTAGAAAGGCAAACAAAATTATCCAAGAAACCCTTCAAATTGCCGACTCTCCCACTTCAAGAACTTATGCTTTCTGATATCATCTTTTTAACATCCAAATCATATCATACATAGATAAACATATATGTATTTGCGTGTACGCATCTGTTTATACATTTCCATCTACAAAATTGTACGTGTGTATTTATGTATGAAAGGTTATATGTGTGATGTGATGGATTTTATCTTTTGCTAAATGATGATTAGGTGATTACGTCAATACATTCATAGTCATAATTATGCTATAATTAGTTGTATCAAAAAAAAGTACATTTTAGATGTAAAATCGAATATTAACTATATATTAAAAAAGTATCTTATTGTAATTTTTACCAAGTTTACTATATTAAGGGTATTAGAATACCGTTATAACCTTCACCATATTATAGAAATACGTACTGTTATTTTTTTTTTGGGGTGGGGGGGGGGGGGACAACATACATATTTATTTTAATTTTTGAAATACATTTTTTTTTGTAATGTGAAATACAATTTTTTTTTGGTTCAAGTTAAAATACAATTTTAGCCAAGTTCGTTTCTCATTTTATTTGGGAAATAACAATGACATTTCAAATCAGAATTTTGTGCATGTGGAGAAACAACTAAAGTTGAGTCATTGAACTTACAGTTACAGAACCATAATAAAACAAAACAGAAAATACACAATTTTAATGTTTTCAAAACAATAACCTTCACTTTTTCTTTTAATATTTGGTTCATTAACATTCTCTATGTCTTTTATTAGTCTAAAAATTGTAGAACTACAAATGTAATGTTTCTTATGCTCAAAGTTCGTAAAATAAATAAAAATAATAATTCCTTAGACGAATAAACGGTCACATAAATGAAAGTTGTTATATGGGTTTCTTTCCAACGTCAGTATCATGTCTTCTATATTCGTGAAACGTTTGTGATGTGTTGTTCAACCAACACTTTGAAATTTCATGTCATAATTTCTCCTATTTATATATGGTAAAATATCACGATCTAAAAATATATATATTTATATGTTTGTATTAAAGATTGAAATTTGTATCACATTACCTAGATACAAATTTATCGCCGACAAATAAAAAGAACACAGATTTGTCTAGGTTTTGTTAAGTATTGTCAGTATATCTGGCGTGTCTCAACCTAACAAAAATGAATTTTAAAAGAATAGTCACAATTATTAATTAATCGACATACCAAACGCTAGTGTTTAGAAATTAGTATTAAGGGTCGTTTATCTATATAATCTTTCTCGAGCTAAGATCACTTTATTAATACATGTGTGAAAGATCGATTAATTTTATAAAAACAACTTTATCATTGAAGGAACACGAAAACGGAAGAAACACTTCTTGAATCTATAACTCTACAAGAAATAAAGATAGAAGATTAAGTAGTTCTTAAAGATCTCTATATATTATGTAAGAAAATAAATAATCATGTGTAATCTATGATATGTGGCTTATATTGAAGAGAAATAAAGTTAACAATTACGATTTCTTTTTCGTTTTGCAGAAAGGTTGATTCTATCTTAAACAATTTGACATAAGTGGTGTCGTTATGTAATTGACTCGTCGTAACCTAAAAAAGAGGTTGAGACATAATAGAGGTTTCTTAATTAGGTGACGAGACATGCATGCCCATGCCTATACATTACTACAAACCAAATTTTACATACCAAATCCTCTCTTCTTTCTCTTTTTTTAAATTATTAACGTTAACATATATATATACACTCAAGAATTCCCAAATAGTTTATATTATAAATAACATGTGAAGTGAAACTAGTGGTATTCCCAAATAGTTGCATTTCATGTCTTACAAAAACAGATTAAGATTCATAATAAAAAAAAAAAAATCGTACTCATTTTAGTGTCACTAGCAGTCATTAATATATACTAGACTTTAACCCGCGGTACACCGCGAGCATATAACTTTTATTATAATTTATATTTTATGTTGTATCTATTTATTAAATATTAGATGTTTTATATTATTTTTTAACCTGCAATACATTTTATGACTATTTGTTTATTATATTTAGTTTGTTTTGTTTAGTGTTTGAGATTCTATTTTGATTTTTAATTATTATAACAAAAAATTAAAAGATATAAATATTATCAGTAATTTATACGCTGTGATTAAGTCACATTTTTCCTAATGATTTAATTATTTTACACAATCTTAGTTAAATCAACTTGATTTTATGTTAAATATTCTAATATTAGTAGTGTTGATAAGTAATTAAATGAGGATTTAACCCGTGTTAACACAAATTTAATGATATTTTATTAATTCCAACATGTGCTCTTTATAACTCATCTACTATATAATCACATTATATAGTATTTTAGACTTTTTTAATTTTACATATTCGTAATAGTTAAAAATTTTATTAAGTTTATATATATTAATTATAATATTTAAATAAATGTCAACCGAAGTTTCTCTTACACTAATAATCAAAGCTCACAGGTTTTGGAAAACAAAATGGGAATCAAATTGTTGTTTTCTTTTTTTGTGAAGGATTCAGATAAAGAACATCTCAAAACACAACAAAATGTGTAGTTAAATATATGAGAGTTTTTATTTCCATATTGATTGCTGTTATTTTTTAGTTGGAATGAAATGTAAACTATTTATGAAACAAAATCTGGAGTAATGTTAGTTTTGAAAATTTTTTAGGGGTTAATGTTGTAAATAACTTTTTAAATAAACAAAATTAAAAGGGCATAACACAAAATGTACTTCAAAAATGTTAATATAGATAAGAGAAATTCTCAAAAATAGCACCAATATAATTTTTTTTTCCAAATTTAGCACAACATCTCTAGAATTCCAAAAATAACACCAATTAATCTTACCCCTTAAAACTATACCCTAAATGTAAATAGGGTTATTTTTGGAAATTTATGAAATGTACGATATAGTTGTCTATAAAACTTGTTTTTATTTTAGAGTATTTCTCTATATATAAAACTATGCATTTAATACTAGCTAGGATTCAAGAAGCTGTCTTGGAATGGAACAAAGCATGACAAATAAGGTCCCCGCTGTGTAAAAAGGACAAGATATAGAGAATAATACTACACAACACTAAGATCCAGCAGCGTGAGGACAATTAGCCTTTCATTAATGACAAAAACAAACACAGTGTGAGGACAAAAGCTTACCATTTACTCCACCTTACATGCATCTAACAAAACCAATGCAAGCTCCACATTTGGGGAAGAAGACAACAAATATAGTTTATATATAATAAGAATTAAGAAGAAATTGGAAACTTCAAGGCACATGAAAAGGAAAATTCAATGGTATCATCTAGCTAAATATTGTTCACATGATATGTTGGTTATACAAAATCCACAAGTTTTGTGAGAGGGAGAGATAGATGTGTGACACATCATGTGTCAATTGAGTCGGTCGTCCTCGGTGTAAGCTTAGTTTGAGTGCACATATCATTTTAGCATGGTACCATCTCTTTGTTTTGAACTAGAATATATATACACTCCATTTATCATTGCAATTTAGTCTGGCAGAATTTTATCTTTAAACACCAATTAAAAAATGAAGGAAAAAAGGTTAATTCTTTTTCAGATATTTAATTGTATAGAAACAATCCTAAGATAGTATTTTTATTCATTGGAAAAAACAACTAACCTTGAAGAGAGTTAGTATTTTTCACAACTCTTTAAGTGAAGCATCAATTAAAGAGTTGGTTCATTTTAGGAAAGAGATCAACTTGGAGTGTGCTACGAAGATCTTTTCTCTTTCCAAAACATTGTGATCTTGTGACAAATTACGATATCTTCTCACACTAAAACCTCTATAAATTAATACTCTTTAAACTAATAATCACTATAAATTAATATATTTTTCTGGTTCCAAGTTAGACCAGTATAATATTAGACACAATTCGATAAAATAATTAAATAATATTTTTTTGAAAATTTATTATAAATATATGGTCTCATCAATAATATAAATTAATAATTACATAAAATTATCAAAATATAGGGATATATATACACACTAATTTTTGTTAGAATTCATTTCTAATATTATTACTATATAAAAAACTTTGAATATTTTCTTTAAAATATGATAATTATTATTTTCATTCTATAAAAAAAAATTAGTTATATTAATTCAATCTTATTTTTAAATTCTTCTTTTGAAAAAATTACCAATTAGGAAAGTTTTTCTATAAATTAATAATTATTAATTTATTGATAAATTAAAATTTTTTTAAATTAATAAATTTTTATGGTCCCAATATTATTAATTTATAGAGGTTTTACTGTATTTCTTTTTCTTTCTTTGTTTAGTCGGCATGACAATGTAACTACTACACAAAAACATTGATTTTTGGTATGCAGTCCCAACAAAATATTTTGCAATCGAATCACAAACCACAAACAATATGGAAACTATTCATATAACTACATAAACTTAGATTTTGCTGCCTATAATAATTAGAAAAAACAAAAAAAAACATTGAAACCTCTGTCCAAAAAGTACAATTCACTGTTTTATGTTAACAACTTTTATTTAGATTTAGTAACAATCGAAAGATTTGTTTAAAACCACACAAACGTTTACCTTTTGCCCCTAACCAGATAAATCTTAATTTCAACAGCCTAACCCCACAAAATTATACGATATACGTGTTGCCCAATACCCCATGTGATCGTATGACGATTCATTTAACCACTTTCGAGAAATGGAAAGGAAACTATGGTTCAAAACGTCTCTTTGTATGCAATAAATCAACTGAATCTCTCAATAAGAAATATCTTTATATCCCTAAGCGAAGATTCAAACGTTTACGTACGGCTGCTCAATCATGTAATTGTATTTTCCAACTTTTTAAAGATTATTAATAAAAACGTCTTAGCTATATATATTTCCTCCTTGTCAAGCTTCGAAGCTATAGATGTTCTTACATCAAATTATGCGTGTTTAACTAAGGCTTTGAAAGAGAATTGCAAACAACGAAACAAAACCATTAACAAGTATATATTCTGTATAATTTTTGGAGTTAACAACATTCTACTGTATTTTTTTTAAAAAAAATTAGAACAGTTTTATAGTTCGTTGGCCTTAACATAACTACTACAGATTAAATTTATGAATGTCTATAGCTTGGAACAAAATTTTTTTTTGTTTAATCGACAAACTGATGAAGTTAAAATGTTTGTGTTGGTAAGAAATGAGAACGGTTACGTGGATTTTATCTATAACAAGAAATTGGAACTAAACTAAGTTTTAAAAGTTTGGTGGTTTAGAATTCAATTGCAAAACTTTTGTAGGGTTGGTTTGCAAATTGAAAACCAACGTACACTGAACAGCTCTTTTAGTTCAGGGTGCATACAAATTTTCAGTTTTCCATCAAGCGAGTTTTGGAAACAAACCGAGGAACAGAGAATGAAGATATATTCACATTAAGTTCAGAAAGACTTCAAAAATCCAAATATTCAAAATCTTTACACATGTTTCAACTTGTTTTCAATAACATGGAGAAGAAGAATAATCGTTTACTCGTACTCGAACTGTACCTCGACATGAATGTATTTCCTCATGAGTTGAACAATGGACCATGTGAATGTAGCCAGAATTTGACAATCTCCTTGTGTTTTGGTTTCTGAGACAACCCCATAAATGATCAGCTTCTTCAGATTAGGACATCTTCTCAGCAACTCCTCGACCCAGATTGAGAAAACATCATTGATCACGGTCCATCCGAGCTCCAACACAGTCACGTTCACCAACTGAGTCGTCCCTTGCAAACTGTAATGAGCAGCTCCATCTTTCAGGTCGTAGCTTAAAGAAAGATGAGTCAGTTGAGAGAAACCAGCAGCAATAGACTCAAGATCGATGATCTCATCGTCATCATCAAACACCACATCCCACAGACGGAGTTTCCTAAGTTTCTGTGATCTTGAGATCATCTGGTAGAACTTTGGCCAAACCATCGTAAAGTGATTGACATCAACTACTTCAAGGCTTTCAGAAGTTTCCATGATATCAAGATGAATCACACTAACATCATCGAGCTTAAAATGCTTCAAAGTCCCGTTTCCTATAAGCTCAAAAAGCTCGAGAACACAGTCTTTCATATGCAAGAACTCAATACTATCAGCCTCCAAGATGAACTTATCCAAACTAATCCCATCGAAATAAACACTCTTCAACGTCGGGCTACTAAGTTCAATCGTCACTTGAGCATCCGACATCGCAATCTCAAGACTCACAAGCTCCAAACTCTCAATCAACGGACAAGCACTAAGCAAAAGATTCAAATCCAAAGCTGAAATACTAACATAACTCAACGAGAGTGATCTCAAACAAGGAAACCTCTGAAAACTAGGTTCAACACCAGTAATCGAATTATGAGCCAAAACCAAATCCTCAAGCTTTTGCCTCCCACAGATCTCAAGAATGTTAACATTAGGTGTGGTTCGAACGTTATAAGACAAACGACGCAACGTGTCCCTAGTATACATAAGCCAAGCCATAACAGTACCAGCGGAGAACTTGTTTGCATCATCCATCACAATGGAGAGACCTTGTAACCCCGTGGTTTGGAAAATGGTTTGAGTTATAAGGATCTCGAGACGGTTCGTTGTGAGATCTCGATAAAACGGCCAATCAGCGGAATTGAAAGTAAGGGACTGGAGATGTTTACGATAACCTTCACGCCATTTTCTACATGTAGCGGAAGCAATCACAACGTCTCGAGCTCCACCGAGACGTGAGAGTATGTTTCCAATAACTTCTACAGGAAGATAGTCCATAACAACTCCAAAACAAAAAGGATCCACAGAGCAGCTACAAAAGCAAGCAAGCAAAGAAGAAGAAGAACCTCTCGTTTCGATCAAACTACATTAAACAAACAAAAAAAATACATAGATCCTGAAAGCATCGAAGTCTAAATCATATAAGAATCAAAGCCTAGAGAATCAGGTTTAGGAGAGACGGAATCTGAATCAAACCAATCGAAATTTTAACAGATTATCATGAGAAATGAAGAGGGGAATACGAAGTAACGGCCAAACATCTGTTTACCGATTTTGGTTGTTCCGGGATGAAGAGAATGACGGACGGCGACGGTGGATCTACGAGGAGGAGGCGATCTGGTTTATTAGAAAGGAGAAGAAAACAAGAGAGCGAGGCGACGACTTGAATTTAGTAATTAAAAATAAAAATAAAGAATTGTTATTATTTGGGTGGTGGGGTCGTGGCGGGGATGTGAAAAGTAAACGGCGTCGTACTGAAATAAAGAAATTATTTTTTCAGGAAAATTGCTTTTTGCTATTTATTGTTTAAAAGTGACTTTTGTTTTGTTTAGCCAATTGGCTTTTAAGAAATTTTAATTAAATTTATTTCAACAGTCCTATCTCTAAATATTAGTATGTATTAAAATTGAAAGTTACTTGGATTGTGTATGATTGGTATTAAAATTCAGTTTATTTCATGTAAACGAAAATAAAACAATGGGAGATATTGTTAACATTCATACTTCATAATTTCAAAACCAAGACATTTATGGTCATATTTTTATTTAATAGTTACGACGCTGGTACATCATCTGAAGATCATTGCAGTGCTTGCAGGTCCAAGGAAGCAGGTAAGGGTCTAAACAATAAGAGTGGATGCGTCGGAAATTGCAGAGGTGACATCTTATTAGAAGCTCTTCCGGCTCAGTCAAGAAGCATTTGCTGCAACCTGAAGCTCGAGCCTGCAGACACAAAACAATAAACACAAAGGAAGAAGAATGTTGTAGTCAAGATCAAGAGCGCATATGTAGAAACTCAAGACTCTCTCAGAGTCAGGGAGATGGCAGTACCAGTGAACTGAAGCCTCGTCTTTCTTCTTCTTCAGGAAGTACTACAAGAGTGTTATTTGTTGAAGATAGGTCAGGGACTGTTTGTGAATATATGTTTTGGTCGGATGATCCAGCGTCTTCTATTTTTGTGATGGTGATGAAATTGGACTTGCATAATGGACATGTTGTCTTCTTTCTTTCTGAAACCTGCAGGTGTAATTTGATTATAGCATATGCATCAATTACAATATCCGGATTGTAGGAGTGTTAATTTGAAAGGCGGAGAAGATAAAACTCACCAAACGGTCTGCCCATTTCTGGATGCACGAGAAACAAAACCTATGGCCGCAAGGGAGGATGCCTCTACTGGAACTAAACTCGGTCCAGCATATGATACAAGAAACCTGTGCAGGAGGAACCTTCTCAGTTGCTTCTGTCTCTTCTCTTCTTGAATCAGTTTTGTTGTAGTTTGACCCATCCTCTTGCAGTTTTCTCTCTGTACTATTTGATCTCGGACGTTTAAAAACAGCTGAATGACTCCAATTTTCAGACTCCTCTATTTCATCCACGTCCCAGTTTTGTGTTGCAGAGTCTCCAGGATGTCGAAGAGCTGATGTTTCTCCTGGTTCGAAAACACACTCCCTCACATTTTCATCATCAGGCTCTCTAGTATCCTGAGTCTTATTTCGGTTCTCGTCAGAATTGTCAAGCCAACTATTATCAGATTCCTCATCAGATTCAAGGTCGATAAGGTTTCTGCACAAGCGTTTCTGTACTAACCGCCTCTTTCCTTTCCCGGAAGATTCAGCCACGCCAGTGTTTTCCTTGTCTTCAAAAATATTACTCGGCCTCTTTGTTCTTAATCGCACTGACTGTCTGTTTGCTTCTGTATTTTTCTAAAGACCAGGGACAGGAACTATCAAAGTTATTATATACCATACACAGAACAGTGATGCAATTCAAACATTCCACAGTGACCACCTATTGCTAATCTTGGTAGCTATATCACAATATGAAACTAACCTAATGAGTATATATTATTACCCTGTCTCTCTCTTAAATCATACAGAAAACGAGTGTACTAATACTCAATTCAATAAAACTAAACTGATAGATGGAAGATAAAGAATTAAAATCTGTAGAGCTCTAGATTTTTCTTGTATCTAATGCAAATAGATAAGAAGAGAACGAGTATCACCTCTTTCAACAAGACCGAATCCATCCAAGTAGCAAGCTCAGAAGTGGATCCCCTCCTGCTTTCTTCACCATTATTAAAGTATTTATCAAAAGTTTCAGTAGCCTTATTCACTTTCTTTGTAGCTTTAGCTTCCCCTGAAATCGCGGGAAGTTCCATCATCAAAGGTCCAACCTCTTCCCCACTGAAAAAGTTAAGGCTATATATCAATCATCTGTTAGGAACCTAGAAGCTATCCTACACATTTCAGATAAGACTGAGCAAACCTTTCAAACATATAAGGCGTCTCGGAAACTCGTCTCCCTTCCCTCACGCATTCTTCAACCCATTGATGATTTACTACTACTGTATTAAACTTCTTTGCAAGATCGTACTTTTTCCCCTCGAATCTCCAACATACCTACACAATACAACAAAAAAGGGTATGACTTTGTTTCTCCATAGTAGTTAAAATCCCCTAAAAGACAGAGAAACAATCCCGACGAACCAAATGTGTAATGGATCTTGACATTGCCCCAACATAACTTGCTCCAGAATGTGAAATAAGCTTGATGAGCTTGAACCTCTCAGACCCATAGTATCCACTCACAGTTGCCACCACATTTTCCATATCCTACAATAACAGAAGCTACAAAAAATTGAAACTTTCGACATGAAACCAAAATTGGGAGTGCAACCCCAACATCGCCGAGAGAATCAAAGCTTACATTTTTTGTATGAGACTAACCTAATGGGCCAGAATCGCGAAACCCTAAACTTAAATTACGGCAATTGTGTCGAGAAATCAAAACCCCTTTTACAGAAATCGAACAGTGGAACCCTAGAAATTGAAATTTTCTTAATTCGAGTAGAATTGTATTACCTGGTCTAATTTGATACGAATCTGCTGCAATTATCTCTCTTGTCTTGGGAATTATGTCTCCTTCGTTTGCCTCAATATTTTACTCTTTCTCTATTCTGTGTGGTCTCTATTCTGTGTGGTCTGTGTGGTTTGCCTCAAAATTAGATGGGAGTCTGGCGGGAATTTAAAAATATCAAATTTTTGAAGGAAAAAAAAAAAAAAGTAATTTTTGATCGTTTCACAAATTCTTAGGTGTGCATCATTTTGTCAGCCTCCACCATTTATAAATTTCAATATGCATAATTCTGTTGTAATCATAAATATTGTTCGAGTATAAAATTCGAATAATTGCGACGGTTGAGACGAAAAAATAATCTGTTCGTTAATTGGACCGTTTTTATTTAGGGGGAGGTATTGGTTTAGGATTTAGAAAGAATTTTAATGACTTTAAAAGTTAGGTAAAATATGTTGTTATTCAATCAAGACTTTTTAAAACTCTTTAAAAATTTGGTGTTATTGGTTGTGGATTTGTAAAAAGTTATCTAAAATCTTGATAAATCTAGTGTTATTGGATTAAGAGTTTTATAAAGTCATTAAAAGTTTTATGTTATTCAAGTAAAACAAAAGAATCTTGGATTGTTAATGAATTCAAATTTTATGTTATTGGTTTAGGATTTTATATCATTTCCTTCATAACAAAAGTCATGAAAACTCTTTCATCAAATAGAAAGATTTTACAAGATTAGAAAAAACAAATCATCAAGATTTTAAAAAACTTCCTAAACAATCTCTTAGAATCCTTCATTTTTAACTTTCAATTTTCTATGATTCTAACAATCAGCAAGAACATAAAGTCATTAAAATTCTTTCTAAATCCTAAACCAATACCTCCCCCTTAACATTCATAAATTGTAAGGTTGAGACTTGAGAGTCTTGAGACTAATAAATCTGTTTGTTTTGACCACTGCATCCAATCAAAGGAATAGTGTGTTCTTAGTGTTTCATTCAGAGTAAAGTTAAACTAGAGTTTACTATGGACAGGTAAATTCAATTATATATACATTTGTAAACTCTTTTTATCTGACTGAAACATATAGGCAAAAGAATTGGTGAAAGAACGAACAAAAAATGTATCTTCTTTGTTCCGATTTTTACATCTCTTTTAGTATCACAATTAAACGTCACCAAAACTTGAAGAAAACACATAATAGCACTCAAAAGTTCACCACTGTACCAACTTCTCTTTACCCATAAATTATCCAGACCGGCAACAATTCCACAGTTGAAGGAATATAGCTGGTGAGTTATTATAGTATGTACTGATGGCCTCATCTGCGACTAGGGTTTCCGTGTGCACAGGCTGTTGCAGCTGACCCGTACGGAGTATTGTTGGATGGTCCAGGTGGGTATGGAGCGCCGTATGGTCCTGTGGGTAACCTTGTTGTTGGGTCATATGAACCAGGAGGGGGTCCTCTTGGGAAGTTGTAACCGGGTCTTGGAGGGTAGTACCCTGGCTGAGTTGGATAAGGGTATTGGGATGCAGCAACTACTGGATTTGGTCCAGTTGCGTTACCAGCAACTGGTTGAGGAATATATCCCTGCAAAAGTAACAAAGGATATATAGCTCAAGGCACATTTAGATCTTATCCTAGGCAGGTCAATAATGTGGAAGTTTTGATAAAATCTAGAGCCCCATCCTTCTAGTTGTACTGTCGTAAAGATTTTGAGCCCTGGCCTAAGTGTATAAATTTGGAAAACTACAGTGGATCTCAGTGCGCGAGTGCACATTTGTGGCATATAACCGAGCTAGTAAAAAGGCTTGTAAAGTGAAACTCACGCACCTGATGACCATAAGCATCGTCATAGTAACTGTTTCCACTCTGATGCCCAGAAGCGTCCATTTCAGCATTTATGTTGCTACCATAAGGGCCACCTTCATTTGATTGACAGATACAAACCTTAAAATACTGAAAAAGTTTGTGAACCAAAAAAAAACTATATAGAATAGCTTAAAATACCGGCTCTTCTGTCTGAATTTGCACTGTTCATTAACTGTGCTTGAAGTTTTTCTACTTCCCTAGCCATAGTCATGTAATTCTTCTCCATTGCCTGAAGTGACTCGAGATGGTCGTTGTAAAATTTCTTCTCATAATCATATGTTGCCCTGCAGAATCAGATGAAATAAAATTCATCCCAACCTTCATAAGAGGAAGATACAAAGGCTGACAAACTCAATAGCTATAGAAAGAGTGTCAAGAGCCTGGGATGTTAGAAACTTCAATTCCTATAATCCTAAGCGTTACTTTTCAAATTCTACAACCATATCTACTAAGAAAAAAATACCTGCACTGCTGGTACTCCTGTCTTAAACTCTCAAGTTCAGACATCAGAGCAGGTATTTGCTGCACATCTGAACTAGCTTTCTGAAGTTCTTGAGTCAACTGATGCACTTTAGACATAAGCTCTTCCCTCGCCACAACCAAGCTACGTGCCTCAGCATGTGCTTGTTGCAACTCCAACTTCACAGCCTCAGACTTCTGAAGCTCAGTCTCCATTTTCGCAACTTTCTCAGCAAGACCCCTCATCCGTTGCTCTCTCTCAGACTTCATCGACCCAATTTGCCCTTGCAACATCTGCAATTCGTGCTGCGCTGCAACTAGCTCTTGTCTTAAACTACCATGAGTTGCACCAAGTCTCTGATTCTCTATAGCAAGCCTCTGTAGTTCCCCGTGTTGTGCCACGAATTTTTGCTCCATAACTTCATGTGGTGGCAACATGTTGTAAGAAGGATACACACCCTGTGCAGCTGAAGGCGGTGGTATAGCACCGTGACCAACAAAAGCCTCCGGATGCGCAATACCGCCGGGACCTGGAGGAAGAGGACGCCTCATATGACGAGATGGATGGATTCTTCCGTTGCTTTCCATCAAATCAAAAGCTTCAAAGTCCTTTATCTGTAACGTAACTAGAAACATTCAAATCAAACTTATTCAGAGGCGAACAGAACAATCATCGGAATTAGGGTTTTTAACATCACCAAAATCAACTACGAAGCAATGATTTAAGATCCTGACTAATCCCGATTAAATCCTGAAAAGGTTTTGGTTTAAAGATTCTATTCAATAGAACGAGATCGAGTCGTACCTTAGAATGGAGTAAGAGGAGGATCGGAGAAGCTTACTGGGATTATTTGATTGAGTTTGCGATAGAAGCGAGGAAGACTAGTAGCAAACGACGACGGCGAAGTTGTTGTTATTTTTAACCGGCGTGAATTTTTTTATTTTTATTTTTATTTTAGTTCCAGAGGATTTTATTTATTTTATATACTAGTGTTAATAGTTTTTTTCTTTTTTTAAGTACTACTGTATTAAATTTTAGAAAAAATTCTCAAAATACAATATTTTATTTTTTTCAAAGAAACTACCACAAAAAAATTATTTTTTAAAAAATACTATAAAGATTTTATTTTTCCAAATGTACCACAATTAATTTTTAAAGGTGTAAAACATATTTTTTTAGTTTTGGTATTTATAATAATTGTCCTAAATTAAAAATATATATTTATAAATATTTGACCTAACAATTTGTTTTATATAAACCAAACAAGAAACAAAATAGTAGAGGGGGTATTAGTTGGACTTTGCATGATTCAAGTGGGAGATATATCTTTAAGCGTTTTGCATCAATTGATTCCCCTAAGCATAATCCATTGTCCTAAGAGAAGCTCTCCACAAAATTCAGAAATTGAATTATCGAAATATTTTTTTTTTTTTTTGAAAAATGAATTATCGAAATGTTACTCCTGTGGAGATTCATCACCACTATATATTTGATGAAAAGTTGAAAACCGCTAAAAAAAGGCTATTATTCCCTATTTCCAGGTCCTCCAGAAATTCAGAAATATCTAAAAGACATACTTGCCTTGGCCGCCAAAGACTCATACAACTTTAAGTTCATCGGTTGACAAGCGATTAAGCGAAGCATTGCTTTTGGATTTAGGAATAACGGTTCCGGCCAAAGATGGAATGGGACTAGCCTATGCAATGGTTATAACGGTAACGGTATTTGCGTCTACCAAATCAGAAGCAATAAAGTGGTCGAACGGTTCAAGTGTTTATATTATCAAAATGAAATCCGTATTTTTTTTTTAACATATAACAGAGGTTCAAAAAAAAAAATGGTCTTTTATTCCAAAAAAAAAGATTGCCCATGGGCCCCTAAAAACCTTGAGCCGACACTGGCTGCGATATACATATACCGCTTTGAAATTCTCACCTTCTTCATATCGTCCGCTTAAACGATTACTGCTTACTTTCTCTGCAAAAGAACCTTTACCATACATCAACAGCTTGCAAAATGGCGTCTCTCTGATGGCGACTCAGAGGGCGACAGTTCTGGAATTTTTTTTCCGATTTGTTTCTCCGTTAAGGAGTTTATTTTCGTTCGATTTCCTCTGTTCTTTGTATCTATGGGGTTCTGTCAGCGGTTTGGGTCTGCCAGTTATTTGTCTCCCCTTTTTGTGGGAGTTAACCGCTCACCAAAACCGCCATGGATCAAAACCTATAAATACAGTTCTCTCCCTCGCTTTCTTCCAATTTCTCTATCCCTTTCTGTTACTTTGTTCTTTAATAAACACTCCATAATGAGTGATTTCTTGAGAAAATCCGTTCAAGACCTTGATCTGGGAATTGACGATGCACTAATTGTCTTTCCCTCTGAATTTAGTTCTCGCGCTGCTAATGTGAATCGGTTCTCCATAGTCGTAACTCCGGTGAACTCCCGTAAACAGAATCTTCGGGCGATAATTCGCCAAATGCCAAGAGTTTGGGGATTCCCGGATGCGTGTGGTGGACGGTTACTTGATGGGGGTAGAGTGCTGTTTCGCTTCCAATCGGGGGAATCCATGGATTTGGTGTTGCGACGTAGCCCTTGGTCATTCAATGACTGGATGATCACGACACACCGCTGGTACCTTAACATTGGTGAAAACGACATGAAGATCTTCCTTTTTGGGTGCAAATCCAAGGTATCCCCACTCTCTATTTAACGAATGTTACGGCTAGATGGGTTGGCAATAGGATTGGATATGTTACGGATGTAGATTATGATGAGAATGTCAACCAAGTGGGAGCGGCTAGAGTTAGGATAGCCTGGAACATTGATGATCCTCTATGTTTTCAAAAGAACATAAATTTTGCTCTTGATGAAAACACTGTGATTAAGTATCGATATGAGCGACTTAGAAACTTCTGTACTAAGTGTGGATCACTGAAACACGATGCAAAAGAATGTTCTTTAACCTTCGACAATAGTGATCCACCGGGGCCTGATGATGATCGACAATTTGATGTGCAAGACAACATGTCTGAATCTGATACTCTGCCATCAGTGGATCCTGCGACTCTCATTCCTGGTCTCCAAATGCCACCACCAAACACCTTTGGTCATGTTCAAGGTACACACATCACGTCTTCATCCTCCTTACCCAGTGCCTTTGAAGACACAGAACTAACAGCCGAGAGGATTCACTATCTTCACGCCAAGTTTTCAAAGAAAGTTGAAGCCACAACGACAACAGGAGAATATCTAGACAGAGTTTCTAACAATGCTCAACCGGATCTTACTTCCCTGAAGCGTAAGAGGGTCAGGTTTGAAACGGCTTTCAACATAGCCAAGGCTGCAGAGGAGTTGACGATCCTGTGTCAACTCAGGAAGAAGGAAAAACGAGAGGTTTCTGTGGACTCGTGTTCAGTTAACAATGGTTTCGACGGAGGCGCGGGGGGCCCGATACCCCCAGATCCTATATGAAGATCATCTCCTGGAACTGTCAGGGCTTGGCTTAGCCGCTGACTTCTTCTCGTTTAACTAAACTATGTTTTTCTTCTAAGTGTGATATTCTCTTTCTTTCGGAAACACTTAATAACTCTGGGTTTGTAACTAAAGTAAAGGATGATCTAGGATTTGATGATGTTTTAATTCAGCCCCCTCAAGGAAGGAGTGGAGGCTTAGCTCTAATGTGGAGGAAGAGTCTGTCTTTATCCTTGGTGTCCAAGGATGAACGACTAATTGATGTTGTTGTAACTCTTAATAATATCTCTTTCCACTTGTCTTGTGTGTATGGCCACCTTGCATAGAGTGAACGACATATTTTATGGGAAAGATTTGAAAATATGACTTCTGACCGCAATGCTCCATGGATCTTACTTGGTGATTTTAATGAAATAATCTCAAATGGGAAGAAAATTGGAAGTCCTACAAGAGCCGAGTAGACTTTTAGAGATTTTCGTCATATGATATCAATGTGTGGCTTAAAGGACATCAGAACTAGGGAGAACAGATTCTCTTGGGTGGGAGAAAGATATTCTCACACTATGCAATGTTGTCTAGACAGAGCTATGAAGAATACCGCAGGAGCTGCTACTTTTCCTAATGTTGAAGCCCATTTTTTAGATTTCTCGGGTTCTGATCACAAACCAGTTCTGTTATATATGAACAATAACAACAAACAACGCAAAAGAACTTTCTATTTTGACAAGAGACTGTGTGATGTACCTGATTTTAGGGAGATTGTTCATCGAGGTTGATCTGGAGAGAATGAAAATAAAGATATGCCTATCAACACCAGGATAGACAACTGCAGGAAAACGATGGCTGATATGAAATATCGATCACAGCTTAACGCTGACGAAAGGATTAAGTTACTATAATCGCAACTAAACGATGCTATGGAGAGTGGTTTTCGTGAGGACCGTATACGCATTCCCCAATTACATATGGAGTTAACTAAGGCATATAAAGATGAGGAGACTCATTGGAAACAAAAAGAGCCGTAACCAGTGGATGCACGAAGGTGACAGAAATAAGAGTTTTTTCCATGCTTGTGCTCAAACAAGAGCTGCTAAAAACAACCGCATTTCGATCACTGATGAGGGAGGAAATATAATTCAGGGTGATAAGAATATAGGCAATCATGCTCAGAAGTTCTTTTCTAATCTCTACTCAACCAATGGACATTTCGTTTCGCCTCAGGAATTTGCAGATTTTGTGCCACAGGTCACAACTGAAATAAACGATGACCTAACTCGAGAGTTTAGTGATGAAGAGATATATAAAGCTGTTTGTTTAATTGGAGATGACAAAGCCCCAGGACCTGGCGGTTTAACAGCACGCTTCTATAAAAGTTGTTGGGACAAGGTTGGCAAGGATGTTATAAAAGAAGTAAAAACCTTCTTTGACACATCTGTAATGAAACAAAGTATTAACCATAAGAATATTTGTATGATTCCAAAGATAGACAATCCCATAACCCTCTCAGATTTTCGACCAATCGCCCTATGTAACTTTTTATACAAGATAGTGTCGAAATGTCTGGTTCACAGACTCAAACCTCACCTCAATAACATAGTTTCGGAGGCCCAGACAGCTTTTATTCTAGGTCGTTTGATACAAGAAAATGTGATGATAGCACATGAACTAATATATAGTCTAAAGGTTCGAAAGCGTGTATCTCAGTCGTATATGGCAGTGAAAACAGATGTAAGCAAGGCATACGATAGAGTGGAGTGGAATTTCCTTGAAACAACGCTAAAACTATTTGGTTTTTGTGACAAATGGGTTGGATGGATCATGGCAACGGTAAGATCGGTCAATTATTCTGTTCTGATCAATGGAGCTCCGTATGGAAACATCATACCACAACGTGGAATCAGGCAAGGGGATCCATTATCTCCGTATCTTTTTATCCTTTGTTCGGACATCTTAAGTCATCTAATAAACTCTAAAGTATCTGATGGCGAAATCAAAGGAATCCAAATTGGTATTGGGGTTCCACGAATCACACATTTACAGTTTGCAGACGATTCACTATTTGTTTGCCAAGCAAACAGACAGAATTGTCAGGCTCTAAGAGATGTGTTTGATATTTATGAGTACTACTCGGGTCAAAAGATAAATACATCCAAATGAATGATAACATTTGGTTCCCGGGTTTATGGATCTACTCAAGATAGACTCAAACAAATTTTAAACATTGCAAACCATGGAGGAGGGGGAAAATATTTGGGTTTACCTGAACAATTCGGACGAAAGAAGACAGAAATGTTCAACTTCAACATAGATAGAGTAAAGAAACGAACATCAAGCTGGACAGCTAAACGGTTGTCTCCTGCTGGAAAGGAGATCATGTTAAAATTGGTGGCGGTTTCCATGCCAGTCTATGTGATGTCGTGTTTCAAACTTCCCAAAGGTGTCACTTCAGATTTAGAGTCTCTCCTTATGAACTTTTGGTGGGAAAGAAATTCAAATAAAAGAGGTATACCATGGATTGCATGGACCAAGCTCAAGCTAACGAAGAAAGAAGGTGGTTTAGGATTTAGAGATTTGGAAGCTTTCAATGATGCTCTCCTTCCAAAACAGGCATGGCGTCTAATTCAATTTCCAGACTCCCTTTTTTCTAAGGTGATGAAAGCACGTTATTTTAAAGATGACACAGTGCTTGATGCAAAAGCTCGGAAGAATCAATCATATGGTTGGTCTTCCCTTTTAGTAGGACTAAATCTTATTAAGAGAGGCTCGAGATATATTGTTGGCAATGGAAAAACAATTCGAATGGGAATTGATAATGTTCTCCCAACTCACCCTCCCAACCTTGTAACATTGTTGTTACCTGATATCAATGTCTCTTTAGACCAGTTAATCGAGAAACAGAACCAGTCTCGCTCATGGAATTCATCAAAATCACTTCAATGATCACTTCTGGTGATGGTGAGCTCCTTCAAAAAGTCCATCTCTCTATTATGGAAACAGAAAATAAACTTATATAGAACTACTCTCTCTCTCGGGCGAATGTACAGTCAAGTCTGGATACTGGTTTTTAAGACATGATCCTCACGCAGTTGATGTGAATCCTTTAGATATTTATGGCTCAAAAGATCTTAAACAAAAGATATGGAGGCTTCGGTTAATGCCAAAAATTAAGCACTTTCTTTGGCGTGTACTCTCTCGTGCGCTTCCAACCACTACACGCTTGAGATCAAGAGGAATGACAATAGAAGCCATTTGCCCCAGATGTCGACAAGAGGATGAAAATATACTCCATGCTCTCTTCACATGCCCTTTTGCAAAAATGGTGTGGCGTACCTCCAATACACCTTTACTTGATGTCAACAACCTAGAACACGACGCAGAGAGTAACCTATCAGTTATCATCAACCAATCGATGCAACAAAATTGCAATACTTTTGATTCCTTACTTCCTTTTTGGTTACTTTGGCGCATTTGGAAGGCTAGGAATAACTCTATCTTTAATGATTATCGAGAAGGGGCTTCTAAAACGGTTTTACTATCAATCGCTGAAACAAAAGAGTGGTTAAATATCTCATCGGTCTCAGTTCATCATGATCGCAGACATTCTCCGGTCATACACTCATCTACATGGATACCTCCCATCTTCCCAATAAAGAAGTGCAACTTTGATGCTGGTTTTGACATTGCAAACCATACAGTCATAGGTGGTTGGATCGTTAGAGATCATCGAGGCAAGGAACTCGTTTGGGGTGCAAAGAAACTAACTGATGCAGAAAACTCACTGGAGGCTGAAGCAAAGACTTTAATATTAGCTCTCGAACAAACATTGAAACAAGGATACAATGCAGTCATCTTTGAAGGCGATAATGAATCTTTGTGCAAGTTGATTAATGGCTCTATCATGAATGCATCTCTATCAACGCTTCTGCAGGACATAAAGTTTTGGACATCAAAATTCAGTTTCATCAGTTTTAAGTTTATAAAAAGGGATCACAACAATGTGGCTCATACTTTCGCAAAATTAGGATGTAGAGATCATGAGTACTATGTTGAATCTGTAATGGTTCCAGATTGGCTAGTTCTTCCTCTTTTAATGACATTTCCTAAATCAATATTATTAGAGTATATAGAGAATGGTTTGATAATAACCAATTGTGATTGTGATTTGATTGTAAACCGGAGTTAAACCGGTTAGCTTCATTACTATTAGTAATTGTAAAAACACAATCGAGATCAATAACAGAAAATACAAAGTTCTTCTTCTTCTTCGTTTCCCTCTAACAAACTTTCTCCTAATATGGTATCAGAGCAATGAATCCCAAAGATTCATTCGATTCTTGACCTAAATTTCTTCATTTCTCATCGATTTCTCTGTTTCGATCGATTCGTTTGGCTATTTGCTGAAGAATCGTTGTATCGATCAAAATTTTTCTTCAAAAATCTTTCAATTCCGCTGTAAAATTGTTGATTAAAGATGGTGACTAACCGAAGAAACGCTCATCGCACGGTCCGCATAGCTTCTTCAGCTTGGAGATCGGGAAATCGCGAGGATTCGTCTCCGGAAGGTTCACCTGTAACCAGATCTCAGAGGCGAGCTCCGGTGATTGAGTCGTATGATAGTATACACTCACCGTACTACCTCACAAATGGTGATAATCCTGGTATTTCCATTATCTCTGAAGTATTCGATGGTACAAACTATGATGATTGGCAAATTGCGATTAAGGTTGCTTTAGATGTGAAGAACAAGCTTGCTTTTATTGATGGATCTCTTCCACGGCCACCAGAATCAGATGATATATTTAGGATTTAGTCACGCTGTAACAGTATGGTGAAATCCTGGCTTATGAATTCAGTATCTAGGCAAATTTATAAAAGCATACTTCGCTTTGATGATGCGTCGGAGATATGGAAAGATCTCTTCACTAGGTACCATATTACCAATCTTCCAAGATCCTATCAGTTATCTCAACAGATATGGTCTTTACAGCAGGGAACTATGGATCTTTCAACATATTATACCACTTTAAGAACTCTTTGGAATGAGTTGGATGGATCTGATTGTGTGACTTTGTGTAAGAGATGTGATTGTTGTAAAGCAATGGAGAAGAAAGCAGATCATGCTCGTGTGATAAAGTTCTTGGCTGGTCTCAATGAATCTTACGCTGTTGTCAGGAGCCAAATCATTATGAAAAAGCATGTTCCTACTCTCGCAGAAATTTACAACTTACTGGACCAAGATCACAGTCAACGAAGCTTCACACCAGCTCCTTCTAATGCCATTGCCTTTCAAGTTGCAGCACCAATTCAAGCACCAGTTCAAGCTCAAGCTTCAGTGAATGCAACGTATAATACCGGGAGGCCACAGAAACTGATATGTTCTCATTGTGGTTATGTAGGCCATACAGTGGACAGATGCTACAAGATTCATGGTTATCCGATTGGTTTTAAACATAAGCATAAGAACCAGACAGAGAAGAGTCCATATTCTGAGAAACAGTCAGCTCCTATCAAACCGGTTATTGCACAACTTGCTATGACAGAGACAAATAACTTGATCGACGGTTTGACGAAGGTCCTCACCAAAGATCAGATTAATGGAGTTATTGCTTACTTCAACTCACAACACCAACCTATCAATGTTGCCTCTACTTCTGGTGCCACCATTACCGCATTACCTGGTATAGCTTTCTCTCCTTCTACCATTGGTTTTGTTGGAGTTTTGAGGGCCAATGGAAACATTTTATCCTCAGAATCTTGGATAATAGATAGTGGGGCAACACATCATGTTTGCCATGATAAGAGTTTGTTCTTGAGTTTATCAGAAACTCTAAATAATTCAGTCACTTTACCTACTGGTTTTGGAGTTAAAATCACAAGAATAGGTACAGTGCAGTTAAATGAATGTCTCATATTGAGCAATGTTCTGTATATTCCCGATTTCAGGTTGAATCTTCTGAGTATAAGTCAGTTGACAAAAGATTTGGGATATAGAGTGACATTTGATGAAGATTCTTGCATGATACAGGATCCTATCAAGGGGTTGATGATTGGGAGGGGTGAGCAGATATCCAATCTATACGTCTTGGATGTTCAAAGCATTAAAGATTCTATTACCCAGAAGATCACTTTCTCTACAAACATTGTAGTTGATTCTAGTCTATGGCATAGTAGATTAGGACATCCTTCTGTATCAAGAGTAGACATTGTCACAGATGTACTTGGATTCAAAATGAGAAATAAAAGATCTTTTCACTGCACCATTTGTCCTCTTGCGAAACAAAAGCATTTACCCTTCAGATCTAATAATCATGTTTGTGCCTCTGCTTTTGATCTTATACACATTGATGTCTGGGGTCCCTTTGCAGTGCCAACGACAGAAGGATATCGGTATTTTCTGACTATTGTGGATGATCATACAAGGATTACTTGGTTGTATCTACTCAGGAATAAGAGTGAAGTTCTAACAATCTTCCCTGATTTTCTGAAGATGATAGAGACTCAGTATAAAAGTACAGTGAAAGGTGTTAGATCAGACAATGCACCAGAATTGAAGTTTGTGGAGTTATTCAAAGCAAAAGGGATCATTCACTATTTCTCATGCCCAGAGACACCTGAGCAAAACTCAGTAGTTGAAAGGAAGCATCAACATATCTTGAATGTTGCAAGATCTCTTATGTTTCAGTCAAAAGTGCCTATTGAATACTGGGGAGAATGTGTACTGACTGCTGTTTTTCTCATTAACAGACTACCCACTCCCATACTTCAGGATAAGTCTCCATATGAAGTTCTCACTTCAAAACTACCTGATTATAATGGTCTTCGTGTTTTTGGCTGCTTGTGTTATAGCTCCACATCCTCCAAAAACAGAAACAAATTCCAACCCAGAGTAAAGGCATGTGTGTTCCTTGGCTATCCTCCAGGTGTTAAAGGATATAAACTTCTGGATTTGGAGACTAATAGCATATATGTTTCACGCAACGTCGTTTTTCATGAAGATATCTTCCCATATGCTAAAGGTGAGTCCACTGTCTTACCGGATTATTTTCCTAGCAATAATGCATCTACAGTTGTGAATGACTCTGTTGAACATAATGACGCCATTCCTGTAGTTGTGAGTGAATCTCCTACAGTTGTGAATGATGTCATCAACAGTTCCATTCCTGTAGATACGGCTAGTTCTAATGGTTCAAGGACTCGCAGAAAAACAAAACCACCTACTTATCTTGAAGATTATTACTGCAATCTGTCTTCTTCTGGTGTTGAATATCCTATCTCAGATTATCTGAGTTATAATGCCTTGTCAACTCCTTATAGAGCTTATATTTGCTCTGTAACGAAGCATGCTGAACCAACTTCTTTCAGTCAAGCCAACAAGTCTGATGACTGGTTACAAGCAATGAATGCAGAGTTACAAGCTCTGGAGAGTACAGGAACTTGGGAGATATGCTCATTACCACCAGATAAGCGTGCCATCGGTTGCAAATGGGTTTATAAGGTAAAACTGAATGCTGATGGAAGTCTAGAACGTTACAAAGCTAGATTAGTAGCTAAGGGTTACACTCAGCAAGAAGGCATTGACTTTGTTGACACCTTCTCTCCTGTGGCTAAAATGACAACAGTGAAGACTTTATTAGCAGTTGCAGCTGCAAAGAAATGGAGTTTACATCAACTGGACGTTTCTAATGCTTTTTTAAACGGTGATCTCGAAGAAGAGACATATATGACTCTACCGCCTGGATATACATCAAAAGAAGGTGAAACTCTTCCTCCAAACGCAGTATGTAAACTGCAAAAGTCTCTATACGGTTTAAAACAGGCCTCCAGACAATGGTTCTTGAAATTCAGTGCCGTGTTAATGTCTTTGGGGTTTCAAAAATCACATTAAGATCATACTCTTTTTATCAGAAATGTTAATGGAAAGTATGTTGCAGTCCTTGTCTATGTTGATGATATTATCATTACAAGTAATGATGATGGTGAAGTGGCTCAGCTAAAGGAGAATCTGCAAAAAGCCTTCAAGCTCCGAGACGTAGGTAATCCGCAATACTTTCTTGGTCTGGAAATTGCTAGAAATGCATCAGGAATATCTATCTGCCAACGAAAGTATGCTTTGGGTTTACTAGAGGAAGCTGGTCTCTTAGCTTGTAAGCCATCTTCTATACCTATGGAACCTAGTATAAAGCTAGTTTCTGATAGTAAGGAACCACTACTAGAGGATTCTGCTTCCTACAGAAGATTAGTTGGAAAAATGATGTATTTGACTATCACTAGGCCTGACATCACATATGCCGTCAATCGCTTGTGTCAGTTTACCGCAGCCCCAAAAGAATCACATATGCAGGCAGCTCTTAAAGTCTTGCATTATGTTAAGGGAACAGTTGGGAATGGTCTCTTTTATTCTGCCGATTGTGATTTGGTCCTCCAAGCCTACACTGATGCTGATTGGGGTTCATGTCGTGATTCTCGACGATCAACATCAGGATACTGCATGTTTCTTGGTAATTCTTTGATATCCTGGAAATCAAAGAAGCAGCAAGTCGCTTCTCATTCATCTGCAGAATCTGAATACACAGCAATGGAGTTTGCCGTAAGAGAGGTAGCTTGGCTTGTTAATCTTCTCAGAGAGTTTCAGGCTCCTCAAACAAAATCTGTGGCATTTTTCTGTGATTCAACAGCTGCTATACATATAGCTAACAATGCTGTTTTTCACGAACGCACAAAACATGTGGAGTTGGACTGTCATATTGTACGAGACAGAGTTGTTAGTGGTTTGATCAAGACTCTTCACGTCAAGACGGATCAGCAACTCGCGGATGTATTCACAAAGGCTCTACTACCGGCTCAGTTCAATGCTCTTATTGGCAAGATGGCTCTGATATCTATATACTTGCCATCTTGAGAGAGGCTATTAGAGTATATAGAGAATGGTTTGATATTAACCAATTGTGATTGTGATTTGGTTGTAAACCGGAGTTAAACCGGTTAGCTTCATTACTATTAGTAATTGTAAAAACACAATCGAGATCAATAACAGAAAATACAAAGTTCTTCTTCTTTTTCGTTTCCCTCTAACAAACTTTCTCCTAATAAATATAATCAGATTTTGAGTAAAAAAAAAAGAACCTTTACCATACAACTTTTTATTTTGCTATAATACTATAGGAAAGTTGAATCAAATGAAGCATTTTTTGGAAAAGCTATCGTGCAGTGTCTAGAGCTGGTGAAAATTTGCACGGTAAACGTTAACAACTGCAATAACTAATAACTGGCAAACCACCACGGAGATGAGGAATCATATGATGCTTTTAAGTGCTTCATCAAAGTGCAAGATCCAAGTCATGGTTTTAACAAAAAAAAACAAAAAAAAACACATGATCCAACTTCCAAGTGTGTGGTGAGTAACAAAGTACATTTGTCATATTATTATTTGTTTAACTCACTAATAACTAAGTAAGCTTTATTATTTATGGTTTTGAACGTATGGCGCAATATGTGCCACAACACAAGTAAGAGACGCAGGTGCTTGTATCAATGGAGTTCTATCAACTACACACTTTATATCTTTACAATCTCCCTCAATAGTCTCACCAAGCACATGCGAATGTTCACGAATGGCTCCATGACCAGTAGATCACCAAGAAGAAATGATTCACAAGAAGTTACACAACCGAGGACTCAATCTTGGAAACGTCCCATGCTACCGTACGTCAAATACAACTATGATGCAAGTTTTGAAGCAACAACAACAGGACATCATGTCTTGGTCAACTCGTTTTCTTGACACGGAATTTGTTTTTGTTGGACGCCATTGTCATAACTTTACTCCCCCAGCCCACCTACTATAGTTAAAAATATGGATGCATATAAACTCTGTTTTTATTTTACTTTGAAACATAGTTTGTTTTGTATTCCCCCACCTCAATGGTTAACAGAACAATTTAATCTTGATTGAATTGTTAACCCGACCCGGAAATTAAATTAACCCGACCCGGAAACTAAACCCGGCTTCTCTCCTCCTCCGACCCCAATAGATCTGATTTCTCCGACTCTTTCTCTCTCTCTCTCTCTCTCTCTCTCTCTCTCACACACTACTCTTTTTGTTTGCCTCTCCTCAACTCTGTCTGGGCTTGTTCTCTTCGCTCTATGTTTCTTCTACAGTGATAATGGCGAAGAATAATGCCATCGACAACGTTCCTCTGTCGCGATTCGGCGTTCTCGTCGCCCAGCTTGAGTCGATTGTGGCGTCAGCTTCACAGAAAAACCCTGACCCTCTCCTCTGTTTCGAGATCCTTTCTGATCTTATTTCCGCCATCGATGAAGAGCCCAAGGTCTCCTTTCCCTTTTTTTGATCGATCCTTTCTTAATATTTGTATCCCGCCATCGTCAGCTCAGTGTCGTCTGTTTTTGCATCTGAAGAATTTATCTGGAACAACGATGATTGTTATATTCATAGACTTTGATCTGTGTGATCAACTACTAGTAGTCTTCTTAGTTACTTTCACAGGCGGCCATTGCTCTCTTGTTCTTTTATTTAGCGTCGGATTCGTTTCTAGATTCATGTTGAACCTGAGAATGAGTTTATTATAACTAGGGAACACTACATTGATTCAAGTACCTTTCTTTGTGTATATATATTTTTGGCATTTTTTTTTGTGATACTTCTGATGGGGTTATCAACGATCATGTGTATCAGGAGTCTTTGTTAGTCACGCAAAGAAAATGCGAAGATTCCTTGTATTCTCTGGTTACTCTAGGTGCTCGAAGACCAGTACGTCATCTTGCGTCTGTGGCTATGGCGAAAATAATTTCAAGTGGTGATAGTATTTCGATATACTCTAGAGCTAGCTGTTTACAAGGGTTTCTTTCCGATGGGAAGAAGAGTGATCCTCAGCGAGTTGCAGGTAAGCTCTCTTTTTGTTAAGATTACTGGCAAACTGTTATTCAGCAGCTATTTTCATATAAAAATATTTCAAATAGTGTAGGTTTTAGTGATGTTTTGGTATAAAGATGTATATTCGTCACCCTCCTTAGCAAAATATAAATTATCAGTTTTGATCTGCTGTTTGGTATTCTGTCGAGCACATCAAGTAACCATACATTTCATAAAGTTCATCCATGTGGAAGTTTTTTTCTTTATGATTATTTGGTCTTATCCTCCAAAGTTAATAGATACAATTTTTTTCTAGGTGCTGCCCAATGCTTGGGAGAGCTGTATCGTCATTTTGGGAGAAAAATTACGTCTGGCTTGTTCGAAACAACAGTTATTGTAACAAAACTAGTGAAGTTTAATGAGGTATCACAGTTCAACTTTACACTTTAAGTTCTTTCCGTCATGCGGAAAAGTAATTTTGATTGGTTTAATCTACTTCAGTGGGTCATGTCTTTTTATCAGTTCCCCAGTTGTAATATTTAGAAAGAACTATATGGTGTGAAAATATCAAATAGGTATCTGATTTGTTGGCCGTGAAGGGAGGAATTAAAGCTCTGCAACTATTGCTATTGTGTCCTAATATTTATTGGGGAATATGGTTTGGTATAAACTAATTTAACTATTCCTAGTCTCGGAGTCTGCTGTTTCACTTTTTTCAATTATTGAATTCATTTCCACCCAGCTATTATTATATAGAATTTGTGAAGAAACTTGGGCTATCAAAGAAAACTGACCTGTGTCACCACAGCAATTATTTCTTGATTAACTCTGTGTTGTTTGCCTTGCTTCAGGATTTTGTGAGACAAGAAGCCTTTATCTTGCTTCAAAGTGCTTTGGAAGGCTGCGGTGGTACAGCTGCTGCCACTGCATACTCAGAAGCATACCGTCTCATCACAAGATTTTCCACTTCGGACAAATCATTCGTTGTGAGAATTGCTGTTGCTCGTTGTTTGAAGGCTTTTTCCAACATTGGGGGACCAGGTCTTGGTACTAGCGAATTTGATACTTTAGCCTCTTACTGTGTCAAGGTCAGTTTGATGTGCTAGTAAAACTTGTATGTTTTTAACCCGTTCTTCTTCCAATTTCTTGGTGGGCTGATGTCTATCTCTGAATATGTATATATGCCTCTGTTAACGTAGGGTATTGAAGATCCAGAATCATCTGTCCGAGATGCATTTGCGGAGGCTTTGGGCTCATTGCTTGCACTAGGAATGCATCCTGAAGTGCATGTAGGCTTATTTTACTAGTAATTTGCGTGCTTCATGTCGTCATAATTTGGAGGTTATGAACTTTTTTTTTTGTTAGGTCCAACCTAGAGGTAAAGGTCCATTTCCACCAGCAAAGAAACTGGAAGGTGGTCTGCAGAGGCATTTAATTTTGCCCTTCACAAAAGGTAGTCTTAAGACAAGATCTCTGTGTGTAAATTTTTGGTTCGTTAAATCTTCAGACTTGGGATATATATACATCTTTTTAAAAAAGGTTCGCAGTAGAGCTTTCTTTTGTTTTGCGAAGTTCTTATTCCGTTATGCAAAAATACTTAATAATCGCAGCGATTGGATCTCGGGCAAAGAATACACGGTTCGGTTTGGCTCTGTCATGGGTGTTCTTTTTACAGGTAAACAAATGCTGGAATCTTTTCAGTTTTTGTGTTGTCCTTGTGTGATTAGATTTTGCATTTCAGATTTGACATTGAGACATATTATCATGAACATTTTATATGGGCCGTTTTAGGAGATCACAGTATCACACCAATTGTTATACTGCCTATATTGCCATATCATAAGACCTGCAGTTTTCTTCTACTAGTGAATGTGAATCTATTTGTAGATTCCAGTGATTATCTTTAATTTACATACATGTCTGGCACCATGGCCTTGTAAACTTACAAAGTGTTGAATATATTTTGCAGGCCAACAGGATAAGGTATTTGGATTCAGATAGTGAGCTTCAAGACTATTCTTTGCACGTCATGGACATGTTGCGGGGTGGCTCCTCAATTGATGCCCATGCACTTGTAAGTCACACTTGTTTCATTTCCTTGCAATTCCAACCTTGTCATTTTTGTCTTGCATAAGTTCTTCATACATACTTCTATATTTTACAACATGTATTCGTTTTTGAAGGCATGTGTTCTTTACATCCTACGGGTTGGCGTAATTGATCAAATGATGGAACCAAGCCAGAGAAGCTTTTCCGTGTTTCTCGGAAAGCAGGTTTTGCAGTTTTACTGAATCACTCATTTTCCCTGCAAGTCAGATCTACATATTCAAAAAAATTAATTTTTGGTCCTACATCATAATCAAGTAAGTTAATGTATTTTTCCGAAATAAATGCAGCTTCAGTCTTCAAATGCTGGTCCATCAATGAAAATAGTTGCTTTGCGGGCTTTGTCATTCACGCTGAAAACATTGGGAGAGGTGAGGCTGCTACTGGCGTAAACCCTTCTGATTAAATATTTTTCATGAAACTGCTGTTAGTTAAATTTACTAATTAATCTTTTAAGCTCGATTTTTATTTGCGTGCCTGCAGGTTCCCCATGAATTCAAGGATTTTTTCGATGATACAGTGGGTGCAGCATTATCACATTTTTTGGACCTTGTAAGCTTTCACATATCTTGTTTTGACAGTTACTCTCAACACGAGTGCTTTTCATCCCTCATATTTTTCCTGGAAATATTTGTCAGAGAAATATATTTCTTTCCAGCATTCAGATATTCTTGATTCTTTCAATCTTCTAGACTCTGATACTCCTTATCTACGTGATCTTGTTTAGTACCAATAATTGCACTGAAAGACATCTTCGTTTGAACTTCTTGCTACCACTGGATGTAAAACTGTTTCATCTGCTTTAAAAGTTAGGTAAACAAAACCTTTATAAAAAGAAGTAGTAATGGCGTTATCACAGTGAAGGTAGGTAAACAAAACCTTGATGCATAGAAATAGAGGGTTGGAAGAAGCTGTTAGACAGTACTTTTTGATTGCTTTTCTGGATGTAGTAGCTTGATATATCGAAATTTTCAGATTTGGTTATGTGTTTATTAATTTTACCTGTCATGGATCTATGTCTGGGTACATTGGGTCAAATGACAACCCAAGGGTAATTGTAAATGCATAATTTATAGACGTAAACTTGATTTTTTCAGGTACGTGTTGAGGCCGCTTTAACTTTACGTGCTTTGGCTGAGGTTGATCCTACGTGCGTTGGTGGGTTGACATCTTTTGCTGTAACCACTCTTAATGCTTTACGGGAAAGTTTATCTTTTGAAAAGGTAATACTAGTGCTTCCAATTCATCTCAACTGAGTTGGATTTTCTTCTTTCAGTATGATGATATTAAGGTGTGGCAACAAAAACGTCAATATTGATGAAAATATGAAGGGTCATTCTGATCCGAATGTAGAACACCATATGGTGAAACTGAAGATCGAAAAATATCTGAAAGACATCATAGTTTCCCTTTTTATGCTTATGACATCTTTGGCTTTCATATAATTGAAATTCTTCATCTTCAAGTCTCTATAAATAGACATTATCGATTGTGAGCTGCAGCAACTTCATGACGGGGAATAACTTAATAAGTAACCATTGTTGTTCTGTAGGGAGAAAAATTGAAAACTGATCTTGCTTCTTTGCATGGGCAAGCAGCAACGTTGGCAGCTCTAGTCTCCATTTCTCCTGGACTATCCCTTGGTTATCCTGCTAGGTAATAGTCTTCATAACTCCTTATGGTCACATCATATTCACTGTTTCAGCACTTCAAACTCAATGTTAATACTCGTTTTCGATAAATTAGTTACTAGGCATTTAATTCATACATTTAGGCGGATAGTTTTTATTATCTCTGTGAGCCGATGAAGAAATCTTCCCACTAATCCTGTATATTGCTACCTTTCTCATTGCCTTAGACAAATAGATGAAACCTTCACTCTTAGTACTTTTAATAGTTTTTGGGCGTTTGTTATTTGCTATTTTTCCTAATCAAACTAGTTCCTGGTCATACCTTTTTGCGTATCATGAAAAATTCGGAGGATACTTTGTGCTAGATAGTCAAAATAGTTCTCAATCTGCCACGACTTTGTATAATTGCCAATACAGAACTTCCATTTTATCCAGTTGCAATACTTTTCTGTAATTTTATGTTCACAGATTGCCAAAGTCGGTGCTTGAAGTTTCAAAGAAGATGCTAACAGAATCAAGGAGAAATGTTACAGTTGCCTCAAGTGAAAAGGAAGCAGGATGGTTATTGCTATCATCATTATTAAATTCTATGCCAAAAGAGGTAATATATAATCCGTATGTCTTGAACTGCGGTGTCCACGGCATGCATTGTCTTATGCAATTCTATTTGATTATATAGGAGTTCGGGGACCAAGATTTTGATATTCTAATCTTGTGGACTGACGTCTTTACTGGAAATCCAGAAAACTTGATCAAACAACAGGGAGACTTAAAATCTACGTTAAGGTAACTGGCTCTTGATACATCAAGCCTTTCTTTAAACGCGAAGGTTTCAATATTCTTTCCTGTGCTGTATATTTTATCTAAGCTTGTGGAAGCGAACCGTGTTTATTGTCTTAGTTTATCTAAGCTCCTGGAAGCGAACCGTGTTTATTTTCTTAGTTTATTTTTGACACATAAGTGGCTGGTTTGAGAGGGCTTAGTCCTCACTTCTCCCTGAACTTCATGTCTAAAAGGAACGAAAGTGATGACTCAAATATTTTTATTCTTGATAACAAGTAAATGATCAGTGTTTTCCTTTTGGTAGTGTGTGGTCTGCTGCAATTGACGCACTCACAGCTTTTGTACGACGTTTTGTATCTTGTAATGATGGTATCCTGCTCCAACCTGTACTGGCAAACCTCCGTAGGTATGGCATTACTACTGATTTTCCTACAGTTTCTGTCTACATGTAATTGCCAATTTAATAATTCGGCTATTTTTATTTGAGAATAAGTTCTCATATCCTTTACCTGTATGATGAGTTAATTGACAGTATCTTATTCAAAACAGCGCTTTGTCTAGTGTATCGACAATGGCCAATAAACGGTTTTCTGATGTCAAAACTTTCGTCGACATACTCATCATAAGAATATTGATAGCTTATCAGTCTATCCCAGAACCCTTGGCCTATAAAAGTGAGCATCAACAAATTATTCAGCTATGCACAACACCATATAGGTAAAAGAAAATGTCATCCCAAACTGCTTGTCTTTCTAACTTCCCTTTATAAATAAATGCTAAGGACATAGCTAGTGATTCATTCATGTTTGTTAATCACTGAAGTAGTGATTCCTTCATGTATGTTAATTGAAAGGGAACCTTCTGGATGTGAGGAAAGCTCGTGCTTGAAGGCGCTCCTTGACAAAAGAGATGCATGGCTTGGTCCTTGGATTCCTGGCAGGTGCCTACATGATCATCTGTATTTATTAGTTTGCATTCCCTAAGGATTTTTTCTGTATTTGTTTCCTCACATGTTTCATGCAAGGAGATGTAACTTCTTATGAACTTTTATCCAGGGATTGGTTTGAAGATGAGCTTCGCTATTTTCAAGGTGGGGAAAATGGTCTAGCACCAAGTGTATGGGAAAGTAAAGTTTCTAGTTTCCCGCTGGTAAGCGCAATGGCTTCTTGGTGAATTTGTTCTTAGTGGTTGAGCTGGTTTTTGTTTTTTTGGCTACAGACTTGTCTTTTTTTATTTATTCTCAACTCTTATGCAAAATTTCTGCAATCATGAAGCCAGAGACTGTGAAAAAGACATTGGTGAATCAGATGGTTCTCTGCTTTGGTATCATCTTTGCTTCTCAGGTTTGGGATTACTATATGTCCAGATAGGTCCTTGTTTTGCTATGACATTTGCTATTTTGGTAGTCTAAAATGATTGTAACCTTTTCTTCGCAGGATAGCCAAGGGATGCTCTCACTTCTTTCGGTCATACAACAGTGTATGAAAGCTGGAAAGAAGCAACATTGGCGTACAGCCAGTTTGACTAACATTTGTGTTGGACTACTTGCCGGTTTAAAGGTGCTTCCAATACTTGTATATGATTTTTGTGCATTTTTACAAACCGTAGTAGAACAATTGGTCATGATAGTAGTATGGTAAGAGTACATCCATGTTCTGGTGTCTACCTCGTGTATGAGTGTACCTAGGGCTGAACTCAGGTGGTGTTGGAAAACTAGAATATACACATATAGTATGACATTATATCAAGGATCATAAACATTTGTGGTCTATATGTAGAGCTGATGAGTTTTGTTTCATTAAAGAATGAAACCAGCACTATTCTTTTAGTATGGAACGGTTGTGCTACCGTTCAGATCATTGTATCTGAGTTCAAACCAGCACTAGCCTAGGCAATGTAAAGACTATTGTGCTGCATATATCATCTCTATCTGAGTTCAGATCATTTTCTGTTAAATGAAAAAATATGATTCTGCTACGTTCAGAACTTAATGTTTCTTTATCTCTCAGGCTTTGCATGCTCTACGTCCCCAGCAACTAACAACGGAAGTATTAAGCTCAGGGCAAGCCATTTTTCAGGTATTTATGTCAATACAGATGGTAGTTCAGAATTATGAATCTAATCTCTGAATTGATTCTCGTGTTTTCTTATATATATCTTTTGATATTTCTGTTGCTGTAGAATATTTTAACAGAGGGAGACATTTGTGCGTCGCAACGCAGGGCAGCATGTGAGGGTCTAGGTCTTCTAGCTCGTCTTGGAAATGACATCTTTACAGCAAGAATGGTTTGTCCACGATGCAGTTCTCTACATAAAATTCGTTTGTGACCTTCTTTATGCTCCTTAAAATTGGATGCTTATGGGACCCTATACCATGTCTCTGCTTTTGCTTTATTCACTTGTTTCCTAAATTTAAAAAAGTACAATACCGATTGTCTAGGTGTTCTTTTTTTTTTCTTTTTTTTTTCTAAATCTTTAGCGGTTGGATGTATGACAAAACATTTCCTTTGTTTGTCACATTTGTTTTTGTATGGTGATAAATAGACCAGAGGGCTTCTTGGCGACCTAAGTGGAATAACAGATCCAAACTATGGTGGATCAATTGCTCTTGCACTTGGTTGCATTCATCACAGGTGAAGTTGGCTTCTAACTTGATTCATATGTTGTAAATATATATAAAATTGTAAAGTAGGTTAATATGTGTCTGGTTCTGATACTTTAACGGCAGTTAAGTACAGATATTATCCATCTTTGCAGATATGTATTGATTTACATATTGAAAGCTACTTCGACATGTTGATCTGTTATATTTTGAATTTATTTCTACATGGTGTGCAGTGCAGGAGGAATGGCATTGTCGTCCTTAGTACCTGCTACTGTTAGTTCAGTCTCATCTCTGGCCAGAACTTCTGTTCTTGGTCTTAAGATCTGGGCCCTGCATGGGCTTCTTTTGACCATTGAAGCTGCTGGTTTATCATTCGTATCTCATGTTCAGGTAAACAGTTTCATAGCTCATTAAAAGCTTAGACTGCACAGTTTTCATATCTACCTTTTTCGATTCAAAAGATCTCATTTTGGTGTTCGGGCTGTTGGTTCATCAAACTAAAATGAACCCAGCGCATCTACAAATTTGGCTAAATTAGTGACCTGGTTATCACCGGAATGTGATAATGCTTGACAGAGAGAATAATTCTCTGGTACAGTTCAATAGCTGCAACTCAAGATGTTTAATAAAGTTTATCATCCTTATATTAGATGCATGATTATAATTGCTTACTGTTCATATGGCTTCATTCCCCCAGCTTGATTTGATATCTCCATCCATTATGTCTTATCATTCCCATTCTGTATTCATTATTAGGCAGCATTAGGACTTGCCTTGGACATTTTGTTGACTGAAGAAAGTGGATGGATCGACCTTTCTCAAGGCATTGGACGCCTTATTAACGCTATTGTTGCTGTCCTTGGTCCTGAGCTGTCTCCTGGAAGTATTCTGTTTTCACGCTGCAAGGTACTATTCTGGAACTTCCAACCTTGTCTTTCGAAAAAAAAGAGATGCACGCATTTTTAAGGGGATTTAGTACACCCCAAAACTACCAACCTTGCATCACAGTAATGCATGCAGTCTGTTTTGCTTGTTCTAATTAAAAGTTTTTGCAGTCTGTTATCGCAGAGATTAGTTCTTGGCAAGAAATTCCAACACTACTTGAGTATGTGAATGCCTTTCTCTTTGCCACCATCATTTTTATCCATTGTTACCACTATATTAATTATTTATATCCTATCCTGTGTCAAGCTTAATTGTTATTCTACATCTTAACAATTTCAGGAGCGTCTGTTTTACCCAGCAGCTTATTCTTTTTGCTCCACAAGCAGTTTCAGTACATTTACATGTGACGAATCTTCTAATGACGCTGGCATCAAGACAGGTTTTTCTTTTTTGCGCTCTCTCGTTTCATAGGTAAGTCTACAAGGGCTTCCCCTGATGAACATTAGTTATATCTTTTGTGAAACAGCCGATAATTAGACGTCTATCTGTGTCAACTCTTCGGCATTTGATTGAGAAGGACCCGGTAAACAGCATGCTTTGATCCAAATTTTAATTTCCAGACTCCTAAAATCTTGGAATTAATGGCATCTTTGGAATTTATCGCATTCTTGTGATTTTAGGTTTCTGTCATTGACGAGCAGATAGAGGACAACTTATTTCAGATGTTGGATGAAGAAACTGATTCGGAGTAAGAAATTGTTTTTTTCTGTAAATGTTCTCGTCTTATTGAATGTTTAGTTCTTATGTAAGCTTATGATTAACTTGATTTATTTATGGACTCTGGAAATGGTGTGCTCTTGTAGGATTGGGAATCTGATCCGAAGTACCTTGATACGCCTGCTTTATGCAACATGCCCATCACGCCCATCTCGATGGATGTCAATATGCCGGAACATGGTAATAGCAATGAACTTTTTCATACAAATTTCTTGGTTTTTTATGGACTTTTCATGGATGCAGTATGAATCTGAAATGGGACCATGTCAATTTATTTGTTTCTCATGATTGCTGCCATTTTGCTCAAATTTTTTTATGTGTTATTATATATCCAGATCTGCCTTCTTGTCCCCAAAATCAATTGAACTTTTTTTTTTACTCTGCTAACAGGCCCTTGCAGCATCCGCTGGAAGGAGTGCTGAAACGAACATCGCAGAAAGCGATCCTGCTAACACAAGAGAGAAGATTGGAGATGATGATGAAGACATGGTTTCTAGCTCTACTGGGAAATCTAGACGTGCCAATCCTGATAAAGACAAAACCTTGAGATATCGAACCAGAGTTTTTGCAGCTGAGTAAGTGGGAAATGTTTCTTTGTTTTTTACCCTACCTCTCTACGGAATATCGTTGGCATCAATATTTTCAATTAATGCTCTGGAACCATATAACTAAAATTGATGGAAAATAATATTCCACCTGAGATTTCAAAAGTGTATGTGAAATGTTTCATCATTGAGCCAATGATAATAGAAATCTGAACTGTTGGTTAATCCTGAGCAGTTAATAACGTAACGGTTGCAATTCTAGTCAAACTGCAAAAGAGTTTATATATATTCTGTGTTCTAAAGCATGTCCTTTTTAGCTAAATCATCCCAATTGATTTTCGACTGTAGGTGTTTGAGTCTTTTGCCAGAGGCTGTAGGAAATGATGCTGCTCATTTTGATATTTTATTGGCGAGGAAACTTGCTGCCGATAGACAAAGCTCAGGTGACTGGTTAGTCCTTCAACTACAAGAGCTGATATCTCTTGCTTATCAGGTAAAGAAAATAAACTAACTTTGTAAAGAACCATTTCAAGTAATCTTGAAAATGTTCTGAGAGAATTTTGACATGATCTACCAAATTATTCAGATAAGCACTATTCAGTTTGAAAACATGAGGCCAATTGGAGTTGGACTTCTTAGTACTATTCTTGAAAAGGTGAGACTTTCTGGTAGTAGAAGATTTCTGAATTGTAGTTACATGTGGTTCCCAACACTTTTATATGTTTCTTTATTTCTTTCTTCAAAAGTTGTCTATTTGATTGTTCTTCACCACCACCCGATTCTTTTCCTCACAACATGTGTTTTTGACCAATATTTTGCTAGCTTCCTAGTCATATTCACCTTGTTGATCTGGTGTGGTAGTTTACATTAGAAAATAATTTATTATTTTGTGATACTTGTGCAGTTTAAATTGGTAGCCGACCCTGAACTTCCTGGACATCTTCTTCTGGAACAATATCAGGTGCTCCCCATGCAAAATCATTTCTCAACGAATACTAATTTAAATTTTTAGTGAACATAATAGTTACTGACAATTATCAAACTTAGGCTCAACTTGTGTCTGCTGTTCGTACTGCCTTGGATGCAAATTCTGGCCCTGCTCTTCTGGAAGCTGGGTTACAATTGGCCACAAAGGTGAGCATGACATTCGTTTCTTCCTTCAGATTTTGTGCCATTATGTTACTAAATTAATGTGTTTAAATCCAGATAATGACCAGTGGAATAATAAGCAGTGATCAAGTTGCAGTCAAACGCATATTTTCTCTGCTTTCACGTCCACTCACTGACTTCAACGAATTATATTATCCTTCGTTTGCTGAATGGGTCACAAGCAAGGTGCATAAGCAACAAAAGTTTTAATTTTCTAATTTTATTTGGCTTTCACTGACTAGACTTATTCTTGCAACGTAGATCAAGATCAGGCTTCTTGCTGCACATGCCTCGCTTAAGTGTTATATATTTACGTTCTTGAGGAAACACCATGGTGAGGTGCCAGTAGAATTTGAAGCACTGTTGCCATTGTTTTCCAAGAGTTCGGATCTGCTCGGGAGGTACTGGATTCAGGTCCTAAGGGGCTACAGTTATGGTTGCTTATGTCAGAATCTGGAAAGAAGTGTGAGTCAACACTTAATAGTCTTGTTTTCTCTCTTTAGCTGAACACTTCCATCCTTCTGCTCCCCTATCTTCTAATAAGATCTTTGATTTGCCGCAGCAGTGCTCATTCTTAGACGAAATCCCGCCACATACTGTGTCAAGAAGGCTACAGCCTTGTCTGGAAGAGGCATGGCCTGTCATCCTGCAAGCTTTAGTCCTGGATGCTATGCCTGTTTATCATAGTGTGGAAGAATTTTCTGATAGCTCCTTAATATCTAGATATCGCATGGTTACTTTAGAGGTTGAAGATTATCAGTTTCTATGGGGCTTTGCTGTACTTGTCTTATTTCAGGGGATGCATCCAGCCTCTAATACGCAAGTAATACCTTTTAGCTCAGCTAAAATCAAATGTAGTGGAGACTCCACCATCAATGGATCTACATTCCAAGGCCTAGAGTTATATGAAATTGTATTACCAATTTTCCAGTCTCTTTCTGCTGAAAGATTTTTCACCAGTGGCTTTGTCAGCGTAGATCTCTGCCAAGAACTTTTGCAGGTAAATCCACTTAAATTATTTTCTTTCGTTTGAAATATTTATCATGCCATTCTATTTTAGTTCTTATTATCATCAGCTACTAAAAGAATTTAATATAGGTTTTGAGTAACCACATGCTTCTTCTTTGGCACATATATTCTGCACATCTACTCAACCCCACTTTTTTCATATTTTTCCTAACTGGCTTATGATTTAGCCATGTCCAAGCGCAATAGGCTGTAAGCTTTAATTAGTCATTCACTACTCTGATTGGATTCACTTTCCTTTTGTAACTCATCCAGGTTTTCTCGTATTCTTTTCATATGGACAGTTCCTGGGATATTCTTGCAGTATCAGTAGTGCAAGAGGTAGGTACAAGAGTTGTTGATTTTATTGAAACCATCGATTTAGGTCCTAACCATTATCTTTGGCTTGCATATACTCACCTTTCCCTAAGATTGGAAATGTGGTTTAAGAACATTTGTATATATGTATTCTTTCTCTGTTCTCGTTTACCTTTATTAAGTTGGAAATTGGAACAATGACATACTATTCCTTGTACAAATGGTTTAAACTCTGTTAGATGAGTTTCCTCGTAACAACTGATTCCTGATTCATTTACCAGGAGTATATAGTCCTTATGCGTTAGCAAAGATGCTAGTTCTGACGAAGTTTTTATTTACGTTTTAACAGATTTCACAAAACTGTCCAAAAGATTTTCTTGAAAGTGAGCAGTTTGCCTATTCGACCATTGAACTCTGTCTGGGGTACCTTTTCAAAATTCTCCACAGGTGTGCACTTTACCAGGAGATTTTTGGAAGCTGTGTTCATTTTTGTTTATTTTGAACCTGATAATTCTAGAGAGAAATATACTGACTACATCTGGAAACAACCGTAACAAAGATCCCTTCTTTTCTATTTCAGGCATAATGAAATTTCACCAGATGATGACATTTGGGATAATTTGCTTTCTCCTTTATTTATCTCCATAAAGACTCTAGTGACACGTTTTGAGTTAAAGGTAACGTATAAATTTTGAGGGATCTTTGCTTTATATGTTGCAGTTTTGGATCTCTGTTTTATTCATTGCACTCCTTACATCTAACTGATGATTGTTGGTTGATGCAGCATCATTTAAATTCTGCATCTCTGGCATTGTTATTAAGTGGCTACAAGTGCATCCGGGAAGTCCCCACTGACGCATACCTATCAATAGCTCTTGAGATTGTGAAGTCCACCAATGAGTTATTGCTTAAGCTTACCAGAGCCTCATCACAAAAACCTTCAACTGGTATGATAATTGGATTCACATTTAATGTGATAATATGATACAGTAAAGGACGCTGTCATTTTAGCTTATACAGTAAAGGACGCTGTCATTTTAGCTTATACAGTAAAGGACGCTGTCATTTTGCCTTTTGCTAAAATGACAAGAGTTTGTATAGGATGAACAGATAGTAAGTTTATATAGAATTGGAACTGGGTTAATCTTTGGTCGACTAGGCTGTGTAGGGGTGGTTATCAGATGGTGTCAAAGTTCTGTGAAAGGTTGGATTTGCTTGATGGTACATTCAGTATAGATCATGTATGCTTTCTGTCTGTCTTATGTAAGCCCCGAAGTTGCAAATGCAGAATTGTGAAGTTGATTTTCTGCAACTGAAAGCTTTTGCTTCCTTTATTGGGACATTGAAAAGTTTGTTGAAGCTTCTTAATCAAAACGTTTTATTGCAGATGACACTAATTTTGCTGCCGATAGTAGTGTTCATATAAGAGCAATTTTTGGTGCTTGTCTGCACATGGTTGATGATCTGACTAAAGATTGTATCAATGGTATCCATCTTGTGGACAACAAGAGATCAGGGTTACGCAAGCTTCTTCAGTTGAAGCTTGTATTCTGTCTGGAACAACTTTTCTCACTGGCTAAGCTTGCCTACGAGTTTGACTGTCCAGTAGATGAAACTAATACCAATTCTATCTGTATTGCCATGTTAAAGAGTTGCCAAATTAGTATAGCAGCAGTAATGAAAGATTCTAATGTTCAGGTATCTGAGACTTGCCTTCTTGTCATATGTTAGTTCTATCATTAATTATCAAGCTCTTAACAGTATAATTTCAAATATCTGTAGGTTCAAGCTACTGTTTTACAAGTGCTAAAAAGCTTGGTTCAGCGTTACAAAAACCCAGAGGAGAAAAGTTTTGCGGTCTTCTTTGTCGGCGAACTTATTGGAGATATTGTCAGTCTAATGCAGAGGGCGCTTCTGGTTGTTTTCTCGTTTCTTCCTTCCAATTTCAACAGAGTTTACATTCTAGAAGACAGAGCAATCTTGACGTCTTTTTAGATAAAAATTATGATAACTGACTTCGTTCTTATTCTTTTGGATAGAAACCTATGAATAAGGAATCAGTGATCATAGCTGGTGAATGCTTGCGGTTCATAATGCTACTTCAGACACACTCAATTACTGATGAAATTCAGAGGGGATTCATGAGCCTTTTTCTTGAAGTGGTTCTTGTGGTTTTCTCCAAGACTTCAGATGGTGTTTCTCAGGTTCCATTCCTAGCCCGATCGGTGAAGTTTATGTTACAAATTTTCTGCTCCAGTGTTAAACGTCTTTTTTATTGTTTCATGGATCATACCAGGAAGCCCTTGAGTTAAGAAATGTAGCTGTGCGGCTTGTTTCCCATCTAGCTCAGTTACCTTTGTCGGCTGTTCACTTTAAGGAAGTTTTGCTGTCGCTGCCAGCAACACACCGGCAGCAGCTTCAGGTTCGTGAATGCATTCAATTTGATTTACTCACCTGAAAACAGTGTGTTCGAAAGTTTTAATGGATCCCAAACCCCCCATCCTTTTAATCAACTTAACTTTTTTCTTTATTTTCCTTTGATGTGTTGTAAGCATTTTGCATGCAAAAATTGAACTATCTAATTGATGTCCTTGTTCTTCTGATGTTTAGGATATCATCCGTGCTTCCGTCTCTAAAGATAGTGCCCTTCCAAAGCCAAAATCCTTGGTTCCACCCATGGATATCAGATTACCAGCACCTATGGTAGCAACACCTGAAAAAGTTACCTCTACTGCTGATATGGTTAAAGCAGAAGTATTGCCCACTGTGCCAACATCATTCAATCAGGTTAGCACAATAGAAAGTGGAATTGACGAAGAAAATGACGAGGAGTATGAAGAAGAAGATGATGATGATGATGATGATGATTGGGACACTTTCCAGTCTTTTCCTGCTTCCACAAATCTTGAAGGGCCAGAGTCTAAGACAGAAAGTGTTGCTGAAGAGGAGCCAGATCTTCCTGGGAGTTCTTCTATACATGATAATGAATCAAATACTTTAGTACTAGCAGAAGAAGCTGATGATCAAAATCTTGCATCTGACCACCATGCCACAGACACCACAAGAGAAGATTCAAATGACAAAAGCAAAGAGGTTGAAGAGGAAACAGTAGAGCCATGTTTTACGACAAGAGAAGACTCGGTTGACAAAAGCAACGCGGTTGAAGAGGAAACAGTGGAGTCATGTTTCACGACAAGAGAAGACTCGGTTGACAAAAGCAAAGAGGTTGAAGAGGAAACAGTAGAGCCATGTCTCATAGAAGAAGCTCTTACAAGCCAGAATGACAAAACCTTATCTGATGAACATCCTCTTGAAATGAAGGAACAATCAGTTGAAAGTAAGAATTTGGAATCAGAAAATATTGGAACTGATATCAAACTTGCTTCAACTGAGATAGATTCACCAGCACCAGATGATGATCATGAACCGCAACAAACTCAAACGTCACTCGAGGATGAATCTAGCAAGGAACATGTTGGGGCAGATGTTATCGTAACGGAACAGACAATGGCTGAAAATAAGAGCGAGGAGGATTAAATATGTTAGGAGACTGGTGATACAAAATTTTACTGTAAACATTTTTATGATTCATTTGTGTTTGTCTTTATGCGTCATTTCAGTTGCTGTGAATGCGCTCTGGTTTGGGGATAAACCTTGAAATTGGTTTATTACATTGTTTGGTTTTTCTACTGTGATTTCTTGTAAAAAAAACTCCTCTCAATCTCTGCGCAAGTGCTAATTAGCGACAGTGTAGAGAATATATAAGTAAACATGTATTTTACTAGCGACAGTGTAGAGAAAATAAAATTAAAATTCAATACTTTATTTTAAGAAAGATAGAAATGGATTTGGTGAGGTTTCTTGCCTGCAAAAAAAAAAAAAAAAAAAAAAAATCATTGGTGGGCTCTGTAGCATGTATGTGGAAAGAAACTTTACCAACAAAATTTCTCTAACTTGACGATCCCTAGTAACTACTTGTAGGTAAACTAGAAACAGTATGAATTAGCTGTTAATCGATTGATTAAAAATAGCCAGTTAAGGCTTTACAAGTATAGATGATAGCAGCAGAGAGAGAGAGAGAGAGAGAGAGAGAGAGAGAGAGAGAGTACAGATTGCAGCAAGTGACCAAACAATGAATCTATTACACACTAGACAGACAGACATAATCCAAAAAAAATCATATTAGACACTAGATAATTTGCACTAATCAAATCAAATCAAGAAAAGAGGGGTTGTGAGAGATCATAAAGAGGAGGACCAAAAGCTCCAAGTGAGCCCGAGTTGTAGTTTCCCACATCCGGATTCATCAGTAGTAGTTCAGGCGGAATCATCGGCAGAGATTGCCCTTGGTTCATCAAACCTAATGGGATTTGCGAGACATTCCCGTTCTCATGGTTAAGCAGAAACATGGAAAACTGGTTGTTTGGTTGTTGTGGAAGCAGATATTGATTGATCGTATTCCTAGTACTACTACTACTCGCACTCGCTCCTTGATTCATCTTCCTCTGTTCCCGAACTTCAACGAGAGCACGAAACCTATCTTGTAATCTGGTTACGTTACGCTCCAAGGACTGAACCACTCCCGTGACTTGCTCACCCGGGTAATTATCAAACCTAGGGTCCCAAACTGGAAACTTGGATACACGTCTCGGTCTCTTCTTGTTGGAATCTGCGAGAAACACGTTAAGATCAACGCTTCTTTTGTGTCGTTTCGTCTCGCTCAATGCAATGTATCTTCGAGCTATGGCTTCGACCTTCTCCCTCTCTTCTGGATATGTCTTAAGCGCTCCATCGGCTCCATAACAGATTACGCAGAGTTCGATTGCACAGAGCACTGAAAGCTCGCGAGCTTTCTTAAACAAAGTAGCTTGTCTTCTGATTAAGCTTGTAGAAGAAGAAGAATAAGAAGAATTAGGTTTTATTTTCATCGTCTTCGGTTCGGTTCGGTGGTGTTGATGACTCTTGACTCTGACTCTGAGATGAGAAGAATTTCTTGGGTTTTTTCTTAGTTATTAGTCAAATTTGCTATACGATTTCGTTAGAGTGATTAGTCATTTCCTTCTACTTTTTTATTTTATTGCTATCCGTGAATAGTCTTAGTATTATTGTTTATACTTTGATTTCATATTCCTAATTTGAAATATGTAATGTAGGACGAAGAAGATGGAGCTCATGTCATTCACAAAATCTGTAGCAGATGTGATGCAGGAAGTTGAGGAGTCTGCTAAAAGGGAGATTGAAGTATCACTCAATCCACCTTCAGAGGCTGATGATGAGGCACCACCAGGGCCTACGAATGACAGGGTCAAGATTGTCATTACAATTCAGGAAAAAAGATGAAAAGAAGCAATGCCGTGTGTTTGCGGTAAGTTTATCAACATGTAGCTTGCTAGGCAAAATTTGTACGTGGGATTAAGAGTTAGTTGTTATGTCACCCTCGCTAACATCCGGATAGCTAGATATTACAGAGCGTTCTAGGAAAGCATGAGTTTAGATTGGGGATTGAAGAGATCACTTTAAATATTGAAAGGGATCTTAGAGGCTTATTTGAGGGGTCGCTGAAGTAATAATATAAGAGTTCCCTGTCTTTATCAATGTGTAAATTATGAGATGCCTTTGTGTACTGATGTAGAAATGGTATTTTCCTGTTTTCTTGTAGGATGAGAAGTTTGAGCAGGTTTTCAAAATGTTTGCAGAGAAAGCTAAGCTTAACCTGCAAAATCTTGTATTTATTTTTGACGGTGATAAGATTGATATCCATCGAAGTACACGCGTTAACAAACAGGTAACTGATGAAAAGTCCTCATCTTTGTTTTGGGTCTTATTGTGATATGATGATGCTCATATCTTTGATTGGATTCAGTCAGGCATAAAATCAGACTGAAACCACCTGCATGTTGCTTCTGTCTGCCAAATCTAGAATGTCAATCCGTTCAACTTTTGCGAAACCACCAGAGTTTTGTTTTGTATATCAACATGGGCATGGAAGGGGATCTCTGCTAACACTGGTGTTGTATCTGTGACCTTTCTCATTTTATCGGAATTTTTTATCTTTCTTTCTTCCTTTCATCGTTTGGACTTTGGATAGTAGATTCAGCTTTTTATTTAGGATGTACAATATATGAGATAAACCGGAACCATTTTGATCTTAACTAAACCAAGGAAATCCATTGTGTAACAATCAAAACTATTGTGTAAGCAGACTAAGCAGTAAGCTCCGTACGTAATCATCTGCTCATTGTAAATGTCGTTTTAAGAAAAATATAGTAGGACCTCTATAAATTAATACTCTTTAAATTAATACTCTATAAATTAATAATTTTTTCCAGTTCCGAATTGGGCGGTATAAAAAATGTCATATTTCGATAAATTAATAAGATAATAATGTTTTTGGAAATCCTATATAAACATATGGTCCATCAATATCATAAATTCATAATCATATAATATTAATATATATATATATATATCTAAGAAAATCTAGTGAAATATGACTCTATTGTTATTTGCATATTCTTGAATTTGTATTCATATTGGAGCTCATCTCTAATTTTTTTCATTATCGTCTTCTAAAGCCACATCTAAAAATTGTGAAGAGTTCTAAATGTGATAATTGCTTCTTTATATGTAATTGGTTCTAAAACTAGCGCAATATCTTATTCGACTTCATCATTACCATGAATGATAATATTAACAATTTATTCTAAACTCTAAATTTCTAACATCTATCATTTTTACCTACACTTTAAACTTAGCAATTACGATAGACAAGAATATAAATTAAGAAAATTCTTTACAAATATGAATAATAACAAAAGTATCTTATTTTGTAATACAAAAATTTTAAGCAATTACGATAGACAAGAATATAAATTAAGAAAATTCTTTACAACTTTGAATAATAAAAAAAGTATCTTATTTTGTAATACAAAAATTTTAAAATTATGAAAATTAAAAATATTTTCATAAATTAATAATTATTAATTTATCGATAAATTAAAACCTCTATAAATTAATAAAATTTCATGGTCCCGACTTTATTAATTTATAGAGGTTTTACTGTAGACATCTCTTATATATATATATATAATATCAAGAATTAACATATGACATAATTGGTGAAATAGACACTTTTTAACAAGTAATTTGAAAAGTAAACACTTTTAAAAACAAATTTGAGAAGTCGACACTTTTCTCTTTCCTCTCTAACGTCAATATCTATTAGAGAGATACTTAGAAAATGACATTTTAAACTTTTTTTGTTTTTTATATCCCACATAAAGACAACTTTGTTTTTAAAACTAGGTCTAATAAAATTTAGCCCAAAAACAAAGGTATGTTTTCATAACTAATGAACTTTATACTTTTTATATTTTTTACACATGACCAAAATAATAACCTAAATAAAAAAATTATTTTTACAAATGAAGAAATCATTTTCTTAATGGATTTATGTGTTTTAAGTTTTATATGTGTGCTTGATTTTTGAGAAATATTCTAAAACAAGTTTTATGGACAATTATAACATTTCATAAACTTCCCAAAATATCATAATTAGACACATTATAATATTTTAAATTAATTTATAGATATTTCATAAACTTCCCAAAATTTCTAGAATTATTTTTTTTTAGATTTGAGTTCTCTATTTTACATTTAGGTTATAGTTTTGAATATGTAGAGTTTAGTATTTAGAGTATAGAGTTTAGTTTTAAGGTACACCAAACCTAGATGGTACACCAAATCCACATAGTACACCAAACCTAGATGATACACCAAACACATATTGTACACCAGAATAACAATATTTCACACATTACAATATTTTAAGTTAGTTTTCAGATTTTTTTTTTTAGGTTTTGGTTCTCTATTTTACATTTAGGGTATAGTTTTGAATGAATAGAGTTTAGTATTTAGAGTGTAGGGTTTAGTTTTGAAAATTTATTTAAATGGTACACTAAACCTAGATACACCTAACCTAGATGGTACACCCAACCCAGATTGTACACCATAATAACATTATTTTCACACATTTCAATATTTAAAGTTAGTTTTGAGATTTCTTTTTAGGTTTGAGTTATCTCTATTTCACATTTAAGGTATAATTTTGAAGGGATATGGTTTAGTATTTAGATTGGCTCCGATTGGTAACCACGTTTAAAAGAGACGGTTGAAATTTTAATAGCGGTTGTAAAGAAGGTGGTTAAAAAGAAAGCAGTTAAAGTTAGCGGATGGAAAAGACAACATAGTAAAAGAAAGCGGTTGAGTATTTAGCTTGATTGGTAACATTTAAGCGGTTGAATAGTATAAGTTATAAAAAATTGAAATTAATTTAGTTTAAAAATGAAATAATAAATCATTATCTAATTCATAATATAAAATACTAATATATTTAAATGATATTAACGAAATGATCAAATGTGATATTAACAAAATTAGCAAATGTTTATTTTTAAAATCTTCATAATATGATATTAACAAAATCATAATCTCCATGTATGTTACTATTCAAATCATAATCTTGATTTACTAAATTTTTATTTATTTTTGGCTTACTAACCTTTTCATATGGAAAAAACATTGAGAAGAATAGCAACATATATTAAATTAAGATTAGAGTTTGAACAATAAAACTGTGCAGCTTTTTGTCCAAAGAAAAAAAAACTGTGCAACATATTTATAAAGCCAAACGTTGGTTTTTGATAGTGGATAGGATGAGTGGTTGTAACCACCAAAAACATGAGTGGTTGTAACCACCAAAAACAGGCTCTAACCACCATGTTCAAACGCTTTCCCCAATCATGATATCCAACCGCCTTCTCCAAACGACTTGTTGATTGGTGATCATTGGAGCGGCTCGTTTGCAAACGAGGCGTTTGTGTGCTTCCAATCAGACCCATTGTAGGGTTTTCATTTTGAAAATTTAATTAGATAGTATACCAACTTAGTTGATAAACCAAATCCAAATAATATTATATATATGTCAAAAACCGTAACCTAAAAAACCAAACCAAAGTAAACTGAAATAAATTGTTTGGTTTGGTTATATTGGTCTGAAAATCCATTTGGTTGTCAAATTTATTAACCAAATGGTTTAGGTTTGGTTTGGTAAAAAATCGTAATACAGAATGGTTTTTTGGTTTTTGATAAATATTTTGAATACTTATATATAAGTATATATGCACAGTTTATATTATATTTAATAATATCTTTAAGATTTTTTTAATTAGATTTATAATTTTTTGAATTTATTTTTTTGGATTTTACTTTTTAAATTATTTGGAAGCTTTGGGTTTACGAAACTAGATTTAGCTTATATTAATTTAAGTTATGTATAACTTATTGACTGATATATTATTTCTATTTTTTTGTTTATTTTATGCAACATTTATAACTTTTTTTTAGTGTAAAATATGGAATAACCTAATAAAACCATAACCAAACCGAACTGAGATACGTATGGTTTCATTATTTATAAACCAAAAAACCCATAAACCAAAAAAACCGAAACATATCTAAACCGAAATACATGTGGTTTCTATATGGTTTTAATTTTATAAATCCGAAAAGAACGTATACTCAAAAAATAAAACCGAAAAACCGAACAACCCGCCCCTACTAAAGTTGTTTGGATATGGATATAAACATTTTATGTCATTCAATGCTAATAGTTTCCAAAACAGATTTAATTGTCAAAATACTCTACAAAAATACTAGTATAGATATATAAAAATTTGGATATATTTTTTCATTTAGCCTTACTTTTTAGTCTATATATTTTTTCATTTAGACGAAAATATCATTTTTAACTTTTAACCATGGAAAGTGCCAAGCTGTTTTACACCATTACTAATTGAGTAATTGACAATGTATATTACTTGGTTTTAACCTGCGGTATACCGCGAGATGATACATTTAAACTAAAATTATATTTGTTTATTAATTATGTTTGTTTTATTTAATGTTTACAATTGTATAAGAGTATTTTGATGGTTAATTTTAGGATTTAACCCGCAATATACCACAATATAATTTATTTTTAAATAATCAGAATTTAATGATATTAATTAAATATATTTAATATTTTAATATAAATACTTTTGATGAATACTTTTATAGCATCAAAATAATATTATTTCAAATTGACATTAATACTTTTGATAAATACCCGTGAAATTGAAGGGTCGACGAAAAACAAAATAAAAAACATCGAACCCAGAGAAGAGTAAACAAAAAGAGGAGAAGAGTAATAAAAAGAGGGGCTGAAGCATTTATAAGTTCGTTAGCTCTCCCTCATAAAACATAAAAACTTTAAAAAGTCAGCTACTGTGGACTATTCTCCATCAGCAGAAGAATATAGAGGTCACAACCTTATCATTCAGCTGTGACACATGGGAAGGCATAAAGACTGCCCCAGGTTCGGTGATCCCTGCATGGCTTGAAGAAGTCTTAGACATCTCTACATACTTCATCACAGTTCCCATATGTGCAACTGCCAAATGAGCATAACAAATAGGTGTATATTCTTATGTCGTCGGTGATGCTAACTTGAGAATATGGCTCAACACTATTTATAGGCGAGAAATTAAGGAACTAATTGAACGCATTAGCAACTAATTAGGGATTTCATATTCGCATAATATATATTGGGAATATGCCAAGTTTATGTTATTAGATTAATTTTGAGCCATTAATTCGTTTTTTATATGATTTTGTATATAGAGATTTGGGGAGAATTTATATTTTAGAATTGATTGTGGTAATTAATTAGGAAGATAGAAAATCAAATGTAGCTGATTTATAGGCTCTTCGTAAATTTATATTTTGAAATCGATTATTCTAAGATTTTGTAAAGATATTTTGGGACGATGAAAATAGATAATTTTATTTCGGATTTAATAGGGTGATAAATTAGGAAATCTTTCTTTTTGTTAATGGAAAACGGTTGAATCTATATTTTTGTTTTATAATTTAATTAAAAAACATCTATTTACAATGTCATGAAATGTAAATATTTCTTAACTTCAAGGCTTGTTTGCTAAAATTGCTGTAAAAATGTTAATATAGATGTGAGATATAATTTTCTACAACACTACTTCAAATAACTTGACTTCCCTTGAATTATTACAACTTCTACATATAGTACTTCTTCTGTTCCAAAATATAAAAGTTTTTGAGTAAAAGCATAAAAATTAGGAAACAATAAATATTGTATTACTTAACAAAATTCAACCATTAGAGAAAAATACAATACAATTTAAATAGTCAAAAACTATTAAAATAATATTAAAATATATGTAAACTTGAAAAAATCTTATAAAATAGAATAAAGAAAAAAGCCTAAAGTAAATATATAAATCACATGGTAGGTTTCTCTCTCTCTTCTCTCTCTACGATTTTTCTGAGAGGAAGAAACTCTCCTATCAGCTTTTTGTTCGCCGATTGGTTTTTCTCGGCTTAGTTTCCCGTTTATTGGGCTCGCTTCTGGCATCCCCGGTTCTCTCAACGGGGTTGGCTGGCTTTTATACGGCAGTGATGGTTATTTTAGCCCTGTTTTGGCTGGCTCTTTCTTCGGCAGCAGTGGCTATCTTAGCTCCATTTTGGCTGGATTTACTCTAACATATATGTCATCCTTCTCTCGGCAGTGTTTGGCTAGACATAGATCCGGTAATTAATGATGATGATTGCTTCTATGCCGATGCTTGATGGGTCGATGGAGTTTGTTTGATTTACATGTTATGATGTAGATCTACTCTCTTGATGATCGAAAAGTTGTATATTGAAGACGAAGATGAAGAAGCTTTGCGTGGAGTCATACTCTCAGCAAATCGGAATTTGCCTTATTCTCCAGGCTTAAATCGAGATTTTCTTGTAATTTTCCGGCGATTTTGGCCGGGTTTAAAGTTTGCCGGCACTACTTTCGTATGCCGGTGATCGGAGACTCCACTCTCTTCGACTTCTCACATGTCAGCCATCTTGTTTCTCTCTTGCCACATGCTATGTGTGTCAACGCTTTACTCTTCAGTAGGATTTTATGGACCTGAGCTTTTGTTTTATTAGGCTTGTTTTATAGACTTGTTTTATAGGCTTGTTTATTTTGGCATGTAATGTTGGCCTGTTATACTTGGCTTTATATTATAAATAAAACACTTTTGTAAAAAAAAAAAAGCCTAAAATATCTTTTATCTATATATACATTTTTGGAGACATTTATAAAATAAATCCTCGAGTTGGAACTTATTTACAATCATGCCATTAACATTAATTTTACAATTATTTTTTTATTTTAAATAATATCAAATTTGGAATCTAAACTTAAGAAGATTTTCACCAATTCAAATTTCCAAAAATATCGGACCAACACCCATTAACATTAAATATTTTATATTTAATTAACCAATTCTCTAAAAAATTGTTGATAATAACTTATTTTCATGTGTTTGAAAGCCAAATGATTAAACTGTTGATAATAATTTTAATTTTTTAAAAAATTTGGGTCCCGAACTGACACAAATTGTTAAAAAAAAACAAATCGATATATCAATATAAGAAAATCGGGTCTCTACGTATAAACCAGGTTTGGGTAATTAATTTTGTGATATCATTGATTGATTCTCTCTGATTCTGTAGTATAAAAATCATTTTGATTTCACAGTTATATATAACTCTCAATAATGAATCTATATATCTATATATACATTTTTGAGACATTTATAAAATAAAATTTGAAGTTAGCACTTATTTACAAGCATATCGCTGACATTAATAAATTAATTTAATAAACAAATTAATTCTACTTATAATTGTTTTTTTTATAGAAACTAAGTGACTTAAAAGGTAACAAACATAATTGTAAATGTCTACAGATTGTATTTCCTTATTTTATAAGGAGGTGAGTGAAGAGCTATTGTTCTTTAAAAAATTAAAAAATTGATTTGATAAAAAGTGACTTTTAGCCTCACATACTATATTTTACTTTTACGAGTTTCGTAAGATGAGTTTTTGCGGATTAAAAATCTTTGAACATGTTGCGTGATCCGCCTAACATGACAGGTTTGGACTATAGAACCAACACTAAAACTATTAGTTTATTTCATATACTATAGATTTGTAATCATAATTTGAAAAAGTAACTTATAAATTATTTGATATATGAACTACAGAATATTACACATACTAAAACACATTCTTAATATTCCAAAAAAACAAAAAATTGTATACACATATACACTAACATACCATATATACATATACCTTTGTTTAATTATAGAAAACAAAAGTAAGTGTTTTAAAATTTTATATTTTATCTAATAATAAATTTAATGTAATTAGGTTATAAATTGTATAAAATGTAAGAAGAAGAAAATTCTACACAAAATTATAAATTAATTAGATAAAAGTTAATTAATTGGGAATTTGAAAACTAAATAAATTAAAAATTATTATTTAAAATATAATAATTTATAATTTAGTCCCGCGGTACACCGCGGGTGAAAACCTAGTATATTGTAAGAGAGAGAGCAGTTAATTTGTGTTAGTAACTTAGTATCGTCGTGTCACTATCCTAATTTTACCAAGACATATGTAACCAAATTTTTTTCTACTTTTTTCATATGTAAAAACATAATTTTAGTAAGGGAAAATCATGTTTTAAACCTTCAAAGTGTCACTGGATAGCACTTTAAACCTCAAGGAAATTTCACTAACACTATAAACCTTCAAAATGATTTTACTAACACTTTGAGCCTTTAAAATGATTTTACTAACACTTTAAACCTTAAAACTAACTTTCATTTTTGTACCGCCATAAAAAATAACGGAATAATAATATCCGTCAACACGAAATAGTTAAACTATGTTGGTTTAATTTAAATTTTAATTAGTTTTAGTTTTTACAAATAAATAAAAAGATAAAAAAAAAATTTGTGTTCATCTTTATTATAGACAAACCTTTTACGACATTACTCTTCATATTATTAATCCTTTTAATAAATGCATCTCTATTGGATTCTCATTCAAATCGATTGACTTCTCATTGGAAACCAATGAATCTTTTAAATATATTCCCATCTTCAGTTTTACATTTGTCAAATATTTTAACCTTATCTCTGATTCTTCATTTTTTCTTGCTTTGATGTATTTTTAATTTTCTTTTATCAATCGTCATAAATAATTAAATTAAATTAAATTAATTAAACGAGTATTTAAATTAAACCAACATAATTTAACTATTTCACGTTAACAGATATTACTGTTCCGTCATTTTTCATGGCGGTACAAACAGAAAAGTTAGTTTTAATGTTTAAAGTGGTAGTGAAATCATTTTAAATGTTTATAGTGTTAGTGAAATTCTATTGAGGTTTAAAGTGTTACCCGAGAATACTATGAAGGTTTAAAATATGATTTTCCCATTTTAGTAACCAAAAACTACAATTAAATTGTTTATTAAGCAATGACTTAGTATCCCATCTCCAAATTTAACTCGAATTAGTATCCAAAATACTATGAACATTCATCAGCCTAGGCTTTTTTGGTTACCGAAAATTCTCTGTTATCATCATCGAAACGCTGCGTTTTCATATTTTCTGGGAAAATTAGAAACAAAAAAAATAAAGTGATTAGGTATGCAATATTGGGTAAATTAAAGGATTCATTTTGTAAATTATTCATTCCATTTTTTCCGACTCTCTCCTAAAACCCAAACCGCCTTTTCGACTGCAATAAAAACCTTAAAAAGGCGCTTAGCTTAAACCCTTAAACCTGTGACTGCGCCGCGTTCTCTTCGTTCTTCATCCTCCCAATCTCTCTCTATAGCCTTCCGTTCTCTCAAAACGTAAGATTTGCTACTAAAGGTACTTCCTTTCCAGCTCTTGTGTCGATTTCAAGTTTCCATCGTCTTCGGAGGATTTGAGTGTAGGCACGATTAAACCTAAATTCTCCCCTTTGTTTTGTGTTTGTGACAAAATTAATCACTGGGTTGCCTAGAAACCCTACTTTTAGTGTCTGTGGTTTCATCTATTAACAGGTATCGATGGCTATTGATGGGAGTTTCAACCTTAAACTTGCCTTGGAGACTTTTTCTGAACGTTGCCCCAAGGTGGAAGCTTTTCCATTTTTCAGTTGGGTTCTCAGCAAGGTAAATTCTTGTAACTGTTAATCAAACGTTACCCCAAGGTGGGTTTGAGTTTGTTTTGTCTTTATGGTTGCTTGGTTTGTTTAGGGAGGAGAAGTGGTGGATAACGAAAAGGTGATTCATGCTTTGTCGGATGTGTTTCTTCACCCGGAGTGTACAATTCCGTTGGTTCATTGCTTCCTTCCTATTATAAGAAGGGTTGTAGATAGAGTGGTGGGAAATCTTCATCTAGTGGGTGATCTAAAGTCAAGCACTGACTACTCAGACGATGTGTCATCAGTTTTGGATAATGCCATGAAGGGAGGTATGAGTGTGATTGATTTTTATGATCGGCGTGGACAAAGGTTGGAGCTTCATGAGTGTGCTTGCTTGGCCTTCAGTCGTGCACTTCATTTGAATTCGTCTTTGCTAGGGTAATATGACTATTTACTTTATCGCTTATGTTTTTGGAGCTAGAAAGAGTATATAAGATGAGATCAGTCATGTGAACCAGCGATAAAGCTGAGAAATGTGAAAATAAGTTAGTTTGGTTTAATAAAAACAGCTCGAAACTAGTCTACTAACAGAAGATTTATTAAATTTGTAGGTCTATTCTAAATTATTTTAAGGAAGCTCCACCACCATACCAGCGAATTCTTGTGAAAGAAACAATTTATCAGTTGCACATGGAGGTATGGTTGTTATATTTGACGTTTACTGATGTCAGAGCATCATATGTAACGTATATGACATTGTTGTTATTCTTATCTACTTCCTAGTATTTGGCCAGTTACATTGATATTTTTTCCCCTGAATCAGGCTACAGCGGCGTACTTGCTTTGTCTTCGTGTATCATATCGTTTTCTCGTCATTAGACCTGATATTTTCTCTAAGTTGTGGGATTGGTCTTGTTACTTGGACTCCATGAAAAGGCTCTCAGAATGTCCTAGACAAAAAAGGCATTTCTCGGAAAAGCATCGAGACGCTGTGTGGTGTGGGATTCAAATTCTTTCTGTTGTTTTAAGATGCAGTGACAGAGTAGCTGGATGTTTTGGTTTTGAAGTGGAAGAAGCACTTTCGTGCTTGCTACGGTAATCCAGTTTTAGCTATACTCAAGATCTTTAATTCACTTTTCGTCTGAAGTTTTGTTTCTAAGGTTATTTTCTTTGATACATCCAGCTGGGAAGAATTTTGTCAGGATATAGAAATAGAAAAGGCTGGATTATACATTCAGTTGCCTACATACACAGCTGTGAAGTCTTTGCAACAATTTAACACACTTGTACCTGGGATTCACAAGCGACAATCAGCAGGTTTAGAAACAAATGAGCCATTGATGAAGATTCGGAGGCTGGAGACCTGGTCTGTTCTCTTTATGTTTCTTTCGAAATAAATTTCAACACTTATGCCACTTGTACTTAATGTTAATTTTCTCTTATTCGGGTTGAATTCCACCTTTCTCTTCAATTCAGGGATGTCAAATCTTTCTCTGAACCATTTGAAATCCACTCTAGGGTGGAGAAATCTTTTGAAATGGTCTCATTGGCTGTTAGTCAAAAGCGACCTGTTCTTCTGTATGGTCCCTCGGGATCTGGAAAGTCTGCCCTCATTAGGAAGTTGGCTGATGAAAGTGGTAACCATGGTATGTTATAATTTTAATATCTACGTATATTGGTCTCAAATAATTTTTTAGTTGGCTAGGTTCAAGCAACTTTGTACGTTACTGGAAGTGAAAAATAACTATCTGGAGATGATGCTGTGCATACTATGTTTCCACTGTTAAAATTAAGGCCTTAAACTAAATTATTTCTCACTATATATTGTTTTTTTTTGTCTCTTTTAATTTTGATAGTTGTGTTTATCCACATGGATGATCAACTTGATGGGAAAACGTTGGTTGGCACTTATGTCTGTACCGATCAACCTGGCGAATTCAAATGGCAGCCTGGCTCACTTACCCAGGTTTGTGTAATTAAATTCAGATGGCAGCCTATTTATTTATCCATCCTCCTACAATTGCATCAATATTTTTTATGTTTTCCATCTTGGCAGGCGATTATGAATGGTTTCTGGGTGGTTCTTGAAGACATAGACAAAGCTCCATCAGATGTTCCCCTCGTCTTGTCACCTTTGCTGGGAGGGTCTGGCTCATTCTTGACCAGTCAAGGCGAGGTAAACACTCTTTTTGCTGCTCCATTTCTTATCCTATATGGGGAAATATTGTAGGACCCACACCTTTTGAATAACTCCTGTTGTAGGTACTTGTATTGTTTCCTTGAGAGATTTATTCAAGTTTCGGAGCTTCTTAACTTTAAATCTGCTTGCAGGAGATACGGATAGCGGAGAGTTTTCAACTGTTTTCAACTATATCAACACCCGAATGTAGTGTGTCACACATCAGGGAAGGTATGTCTTGCAGACACTGATTGGTTTGACAGCCTAACTGTTTCATTTTCGTTGGCTTATTTTCGCAATAGAACCATTCAGCATTTCGAAGGGCATGATAACTATGATCTTGCTACATTTAATGTCATCTAGGGGTGACGTGGTTGCAAAATAGGTTGAAGGGTATTTTCGTATGATTAGCTTGAAACCTGAAACTTGTATGGAGTTTATTGCTTGAAGCATCAAATCAAATGCCAGTGGGATGAGAGGCTAAATTAACTGCTGTTATAATGAATATTCATGCTGGCTATTTTTCCTAATTAACAAAGCTGATATAGGGATGATTAACATGGCCAATTTGCCTAACCAATCTAGCTCAAAGTGCATGATAGATTAAAGATCCAATTTTATTAATGTTTGCAACACTAAATCTCTTATGAGGTACTATCTGTATTTTTACGTTGCATTAGAGCCTGAGAAAAACCCATCTTTTACTATTTGCAAATTAGATTCAGTTCAAGAAACCTTATTATTTTTATGTCTGCTTATCTTGGATGTAGCTGGAAATTCGTTAAGTTCTTTATGGAGGAGAATAGTTGTATATCCACCAGATCGTGAAAGCTTGCAAGGTATCCTGAGTGCTCGGTATCAAAACCTGGTTCCTGTTGCAGAGAAACTTATTGGTAAGTTCCTCTTGCACATACGCCTCTATACATGGAATCTGTACTAACTTTGAAACTATTCCATCTTTGCAGAAACATTTGAAACTGTCAACTCTGCTCTTCGGCCCCAGTATTCTGGTTCAACAACTGAAAACTCAGCTACTTTCAGTTCTCCAAGTAGATTTTCACTGAGGTAGGCATATGTCTATGTTTGAAAATTCTTCTTATTAATGATTGGTCATTCTATTCTTCCTAAATGGTCATCGTTTCCAGAGATCTGCTCAAGTGGTGTGAGCGGGTTCATGGCATGTCCTCCTTCGATGGCCAGGCAATTTTTCAGGAGGTCTGTTTCTTTAAAGTTTGCTTGGATTAGTCTCTTATTTTAATATTTCTTTATTAAATTTGCCATTTGTGCTTTTTCCTCAGGCAGCTGATATATTCTCTGCGTCTTATATGTCAACTAAAAACCGAGTGACAGTGAGTAACATTGTGGCTAACATTTGGAATGTCGCCGTTCCAGAATCTCAGCATAAGCCCCCAATTCAGGTATCTTAGATCCTTGAACCCAATGTCTTAGGTTGATGCTTTGAGATTGTTTTCTAATAATTCAATGAACTGCAGGAATATTCTGGGATTCTAAAAATTGGCAGAGTGTCTCTTCCACTTGGTCAAACTGCGGTTAGTTTATAAGCATCTCCTTCTTCCTGATACAATTATTTATCTATTACAGCCTCTTGTTGATCTACTTTTGTTTTCCAGTCACATGATCGGTCTAGGTTTGTTGAAACAAGCACATCTACACGGTTACTTGAGAAAATAGCTCGCTCTGTCGAGTACAACGAGCCAGTTCTCTTAGTAGGAGAAACAGGGACTGGGAAAACAACACTAGTTCAAAATCTTGCACACTGGATCGGACAGAAACTCACTGTTTTGGTATGTTTTGACATAGATTTTTGTAGTAGTTATCATAGTGGTTTTTTATAATTTCTAGTTTATTCTTTTAGTTATCGTAGTGTTTTCTATAATTTCTATTTTACTGTTCTGCAGAATTTGAGCCAGCAAAGTGATATAGTTGATCTACTGGGAGGTTTTAAGCCTATTGATGCAAAGATTATGTGCACAATGCTGTACAATGAATTCAATGAATTGGCAAGAGCTTCGAAGATTAAGGTAGCTTTACATTTTAAACTTAGTCACGCATTGATTTCCTCCTGCACTCATTCTTAACGAGATATGTTTTGGAAGAAATTTAGCATGTTGCTGGAGTAAATAAGTCCTCTTTATTTTTGGTATCCAGGATGATGCAAGCATTATGAAATATCTGCAAAAACATTTTAGAGCCAAGAAGTGGGATAAGTTTTTGGAACGGTTAATAGAAGCTACTGATGGCATTGGTAAATTTAGGGAAGAAAGGTCTGGTAGAAAGAGAAAGAAACCCGAAGAGATTGTGAACTGGGCGCATCTGTCGAAGAAAGTGAAGAAGATTCGTCACCAGATATCTTCAGGTGGAATGGTTTTTACCTTTGTTGAAGGTGCGTTTGTGACTGCCCTCAGGGAGGGGCATTGGGTTTTACTAGATGAAGTGAACTTAGCCCCACCGGAGATATTGGGCAGGCTAATTGGTGTTCTTGAAGGAGTGAGGGGATCACTTTGCTTAGCTGAGAGAGGGGATGTAATGGGCATTCCCAGACATTTGAATTTCCGTTTGTTTGCCTGTATGAATCCAGCCACAGATGCTGGTAAGCGAGACTTGCCATTCTCCTTCCGAAGCAGATTTACAGAGTATGCTGTGGATGAGAACTTATCTGATGCTGACCTGGAGATATTCGTGAGGCGATTTTTAGGTGGACGTGAATCTGACAGTAAGTTAGTTGGCAGCATCGTTTGCTTTTACAAAGAAGCTAAAAGGTTATCTGAAGAAACCTTACAAGATGGTGCTAATCAGAAGCCACAGTATAGCTTAAGGTCTCTTTACCGTGCGCTAGAATATGCGATAAAAGCAGAAGGTATTGGTGGATTTCAGAAAGCATTATACGATGGATTTTCCATGTTTTTTCTCTCCCTATTGGATGCTTCCAGTGCTAAGATCATGGAACCAATAATAAAACGTATCTCTGGGGGAAATATCCGAAGCCAACCACTTCAAAGATACTTGGGAGAATTAAAAGGCAGTTCTGATAAATTTGTTGAGAGTTATGTTCAGACGAAGAGTATAATAGAGCATCTCAATCATTTGGCGCATGCCATTTTTATCAAAAGATATCCTGTTCTCTTACAAGGACCAACATCCAGTGGAAAAACAAGCCTTGTCAAATATCTTGCAGCAATAAGTGGAAACAAATTTGTTCGAATCAATAATCATGAGCAGACTGATATCCAAGAGTATATAGGTTCCTATATGACTGATTCTTCAGGGAAGCTTGTATTTCACGAAGGAGCGTTGGTGAAGGCTGTCAGGGGTGGGCATTGGATTGTATTAGATGAACTTAATTTGGCTCCATCTGATGTCTTAGAGGCACTAAACAGACTGCTTGATGACAATAGGGAGCTTTTTGTGCCTGAGCTGAGTGAAACAATCTCAGCGCATCCTAATTTTATGCTCTTCGCTACGCAGAACCCTCCAACTTTATATGGTGGACGAAAAATACTGTCCCGAGCTTTTCGCAATCGGTTTGTGGAGATTCATGTTGATGAAATTCCAGAAGATGAACTGACTGAAATTCTTTCTAGGAAGTGTATTATTCCAAACAGTCATGCTTCGAAAATGGTTGAAGTGATGAAAGACCTGCAACGCAGTAGGCAGACTAGCAAAGCTTTTGCTGGAAAACATGGATATATAACTCCAAGAGATTTATTCCGGTGGGCATATCGTTCCAGGACTTATATAGACGGTATATCATATGAAGAACTAGCCAGAGAAGGGTATTACATTCTTGCAGAGAGGCTGCGTGATGACATTGAGAAGGTAGTTGTTCAAGAGGTGCTGGAGAGACATTTCCGTGTCAGTCTTAACAAAGATGATTTGTACAAAATGGTAAGTTATGTTGTCTAGTTTGAAACGTTTATCAAAATTATTTTCAGATAATTGATGTAACAACATGTCATGCATCTAGAGCTAAGTTGTCTTTTCTTCTTGGAACTAGTTCATTTTAGGTTTCCTGAAATTAGTTTATATTGTAGGTCTTTTAGCTTTATATATCAATTGTGAACTGCCTGTTTCATGAAAATTGCTTGTTTTGATCTGTTGTTTTACACTTATAGAGCCACTACCTTCATTCTGATAGATTATTTTTGTAGGAAGCTGTTGGTCTTACTGCATTACTATTAAGTTTTACTATTACTCAATCAGTACAAAGTTTTGCTATTTCTTACATTATTCTGATATAAATAATGGTGATTGATTGTCAAAAAAATAATAATGGTTTCTGTATTTTTTGTTTTTTTGCCTTTGTTGTCTTACCCCCAGGAGCTTCCAAGTTTGGATTCCATGTAAATTCCTTTCCCCTCCTAATTTTTCTATAATTGAATCATTTTTTTCGAGCTTGTTTGTTTAATCCTTGAACAGTCTGATTTAAATTTTATGGTGCTATTATTTTCAATTTTTATATAGACAAAACAGGAAATTCACATGGACTCGAAGTATGCGGAGACTATTTTTTCTCATCAACCGTTCTTATGAACTGCACGAGCCTGTACTTCTTGTTGGTGACACTGGAGGAGGCAAAACAACAATCTGCCAAATACTAAGCGACTTAAAGAAGAAAAGATTGCACATTCTTAACTGTCATCAATACACAGAAACATCTGATTTCCTTGGTGTAGGCTTATCTTTTTTTCATCTTATATTTCCGAACTTCAATGCTGCACTGTTACTTCTTTCATTTACAATTTCTAATGTCACCCTCTTTCTTAGGGATTCTTTCCTGTGAGAGACAGATCAAAATTAGTCACTGAATACGAGAATCAAGTCAAACAGTTGGAGCTCTCTCAGGCATTGGCGCCTTCTGGCCAAAATATTGTTAGTATCCTAATACCCACCATTGATGTTGGTATTTCACCCGTCTTTCTTTTAACGTTGATACTATATTTTCTTGAAATGTCATGTACAGGGTATTTGTGCAGATATTAGTGGAGCTGAATTGTTGATCAAATCAATAGAGGCAGCTCTGGAGATATACAAAAATGATTCAGTCATAGGAGCGGCCGTCACACCACAGGATGTTGATGTTCTTGAGAAGATAAGGAACAATATGGTGATGCTGTCTCAAAAGTGGCGTTCAATTTTTGTTTGGCAAGATGGGCCCCTTGTCGAAGCGATGAGAGCTGGAAATATCGTTCTTGTGGATGAGATATCTTTGGCTGATGACAGTGTATTAGAAAGAATGAATAGTGTGTTGGAGACAGACAGGAAATTGGTGAGTATTAGTTCACTGCCTTCATGTCCATCAGCTAGCCACTCCTTATCATTTTCATCAGCTCTACACGCTGGTTTTCTTTCTCTTCGTAGAATTTGTTATGTCTGTCTAATTTTTCTCTCATATCTTATTATTATTTTCACTTTATCTTTGTAGTCCTTAGCTGAGAAAGGTGGTCCCGTCTTGGAGGACGTTGTAGCTCATGAACAATTTTTTGTTCTTGCCACCATGAACCCGGGTGGTGATTATGGAAAGAAGGAATTGTCACCTGCCCTTCGCAATCGTTTTACTGAGATATGGGTCCCTCCTATTACAGACACTGAGGAGCTCAGAAGTATTGCCTTTTCTTGGTATGTGTTCTCCTTGAATTGCTCAAAAGGATACTTGTCAATAGTTATCTTGTTGCTAATTCCTGATATTCTTGTTTCGTAGCCTTTCCGGTTCCAAGGAATCTAATATTGTAGATCCCATTATCAACTTCTGGGAGGTAGTTTCCCTATCCTTTTACTCCTTAAATTCTGTAACCCTAAAAGTAAGAAATGGTTTGAGGTTAACCAACATGAACACGACCACATATTTGTGCTGTTGGAAAACAATTTGATTGCTTTGCTTTTGATTACTCCATACATCTCTTTCTTCTCTCGTCAGGCACAAATTGCGCTGTGTAATTATCATTTATAATCTTGTCAATATACGTGATATTATTTAATTATACTGTATTAAATGTTTTGTACATAGATTCAGTTTAGTTTTCTTTGCTACAGTGGTTCAACAGGTTGCAGACTGGGAGAACTCTTACTGTCAGAGATCTCCTCTCCTGGGTTGCGTTTGTCAACATGATAAATGAGAGTATAGGACCAGCATATGCTATTCTTCATGGAGCATTTCTAGTGTTACTTGATGGTCTAAGTCTTGGTAGGTCTTTCCCAAATTCTAAATTATATTTGTGAAGATTGATTGCTATACTCACTTACTCAACTCTTATTCTTCCCTTCTGTAGCCAAGTTTTATCTGCTCTGGGGAGCTTTCTGTTTATTTGATTGCATCTTTGTATGAACAATGACTTTTGAATTTGTCAATATGATTAGTCATTGATATCTGTGGCTGGGTGTTTAATTCTAGCTTAGGCTATAGTGAATCCCTCACATCCCTACAGAAAGATGATTATTGCCTGGTGTTCCGTTAAAACACTGCTTCTTAGATTGATTGCTCTATCAAATGCCTTTGTCATCTACAGTTATCTTTGATGTAATGAATATAAGTACACTGGAATATGTTTAAATAGGCCTACCTAGGTCGTTTGCGATATAGATCTTTGTAATCTAAACTCATGCCAATGACGGGAATACTTGTACATACAAACAATGTTATGTACTTGTTTTGGTATGTGCTCTGCTGAATTTGGGTATTCGAATATATTGGTATTCCATCTTGATTGGCTGAATATGTCGTTGGATTTACTGATTTTAGGGTATTCAACTTTATTGGGATTTCATGTTCATTAACTGAGTTAGAGTGGTAATGCATCTATATTCTTTTTACCCCGAGTGGATTTGTTCACCTATTTTTTATTTTATGTTTTCAGGAACTGGTTTTTCTGGAAGAGATGGTCAAGATCTGAGAGAAAAATGCTTCGCTTTTCTTTTACAACAACTTCAGGTAAATTCCATCTTGATATCACAATGTGTCGCTTCACTTATGTTGTGTTTTGGAAACACAACTCGCCAAGATTTTTCTAGTGGGTTATTTTGAATTCTGTTTTTTTTTGGTTAGAATCAACATTTCTAGCCATGTGTTTTTAAAGTATTACTCTTTTTAACTCTCAGAGGTTTTCATTATTTGGTTTTATTATCTAGCATGTCTTCCGTATATTTATGAAATGGTGGGAGCTAGGAATTCTCTTTTCCCTCATCAGTGTAAAAAAATATTCTAGTAAAGCAGTTCTGTTCTGCTATAGGTCAAAAACGTTTTCTTAGCATTTTTAAATTCTTAAACCGTGTTACTTATACTGTGTTTAGTTCTCCAATTAATAGTGATGCTCGTTCACTTGAATTTTCTGGTTCAGCTTTTTGGTAGCGATACACTCCCTTTGGAGCTTTCACGAATGGAGCTATATGGCTGGGGTGATACCAAAACAATTTGTGAAGAAAGTAATAGTGTTCGACATGAGGACATGTTTGGCATTGATCCTTTTTTTATTAGCAAAGGTTAGCAAAGGTTATGTCTATATTGTCGAAGTATAGCAAACATGATTATAGACATTTATGATATTTTGTTTGGAACCTACAACTTACCTGGTCAGGTGATGAAAATCCTGAGATTGGTGGTTTCGAGTTTTTAGCACCAACCACCCACAGGAATGTCTTGAGAGTATTGCGTGCAATGCAGCTGTCAAAACCAAGTATGTCTCATTAAATTTGGTTATCATGGTAGTTATTGGAGATCGATGTTTGGCTTTAATATTGGAGTATTTTACTGTTGCAGTTTTATTAGAAGGTAGCCCTGGTGTTGGAAAAACAAGTTTGATATTGGCGTTGGGAAAATATTCTGGCCACAAGGTTGTGCGCATAAATCTATCGGAGCAGGTTCGATTTCTTCACCATGCATCAATACTTTGTATGCTACTTCGTCTGTTGGGCGTCTGTTGGGTACTATAACTTCGGTTCTTCTGATGCAGACTGACATGATGGATTTGCTGGGATCAGATTTACCTGTTGAAAGCGATGAGGACATGAAGTTTGCGTGGTCTGATGGAATTCTCTTGCAGGTTAAAGATTATTTGATGTTAAAGTATCAGTTTAAAAATTGCAGACCCTTAATTATGTAATTTCTACAGGCTCTAAAAGAAGGCTCTTGGGTTTTGTTAGATGAACTGAACCTTGCCCCACAATCTGTTCTAGAGGTGAGCAACAAGCCACTAAATATATTTCAGTAAAACTTTTCTTGCGGTAGAACATGTTAAATTCTGTTACCTTTCCACATTTTTTATTCTGGTAAGTGTTATTAAGAATATATATCTTTCCAGGGTTTGAATGCGATTTTGGATCATCGTGCTCAAGTCTTCATCCCAGAACTTGGCTGTACATTTGAATGCCCTCCAACATTTAGAGTTTTTGCATGTCAGAATCCTTCTTCTCAAGGTGGTGGCAGGAAAGGTCTTCCCAAGTCTTTCCTTAACCGATTTACAAAAGTATGCTCCACTGTTCGCTTTATGGTCATGGATGCTCATGAATTCATGATGTCTAATTTTTATTATATTTTCAAATGAAAATTTCATCTAATCCGCCTCAAATGTTTTCAGGTTTATGTGGACGAGTTAGTGGAAGATGACTACCTCTTCATCTGTCGCTCACTTTACCCATCTATTCCTAGTCCATTGCTTTCAAAGTTTATTGCTCTTAACAGACACTTACATGATGGCACTATGCTACATCGAAAGTTTGGTCAGGATGGCTCACCATGGGAATTCAATCTACGCGATGTGATCAGATCATGCCAGTTTATGCAAGGTAGTAGCTAGATTCATATAAAATTTTCATAATAGCATTTTCCAGGTGACAGTTGCTTAAGACTAATTTGAGTTATCGTGTCGTTCCAGAGGCAATACATGACTTAGAAGTTGAAAGCTTTCTCAATGTTCTGTATGTTCAAAGAATGCGTACTGCAACCGACCGTAAAGAAGTTCTGAGAATCTACAAGGCTATTTTTGATAAAAACCCTTCTATAAATCCCTATCCTCGGGTTCAGCTAAATCCTGGGTACTTAGTTGTTGGAACTGCTGCCATTAAACGAAATTTGACTCAGTCTAATATTGCCGGTGAGAAGTTGAAGATTCTGCCTGAAATCCGTCAAAATCTGGAAGCTGTTGCACATTGTGTGCAGAATCAATGGCTGTGCATCCTAGTTGGACCATCGTCATCTGGAAAGACTTCGGTAATCAGAATATTGGCTCAGTTAACAGGATTTCCTCTTAATGAAATAAATCTTTCGTCTGCGACTGACAGCTCTGATCTACTCGGATGCTTTGAGCAGTACAATGCCTTCCGTAATTTCAGATTGGTGGTTACTAGAGTTGAACATCTTGTCGATGAGTATAACAGTTTGTTATCACAGTCTTCTCAGGATGCCCTTTTGAACAATAGGAGTACCTTAGTTTCGACTTGGCTTTCCTATTTAAACAAGATTGATTCCTCTCTCGTGGAGAACCCTTCATTCTTCTTGAACGATTCTAAAACACTCTCTGAATTAGAAGACATTGTAAAAAATCTGCAACAGGTCTTGGAGGAAGGTGTTTTACACGTTAGTAGGTCAAAAAAGTATCTGGACCAAATCTTGAAGACGATATTGCAGCTGCAAACTCATGTGAAAAAGCAGTCTACAAAGTTTGAATGGGTGACAGGAATGCTGATAAAAGCAATAGAGAAAGGAGAGTGGGTTGTCCTCAAAAATGCTAATCTCTGCAATCCGACGGTAATATTATAATCTCGCATGGGTTTGAATGCAAAATTTGTTACCAGTTGGAAACATTTCGTTCATTTCCCTTGTAGCTAATATCCATCATTAACTTAAATTTCAGGTACTCGATAGGATCAACTCTTTGGTGGAACCGTGTGGATCGATCACTATAAATGAATGTGGGATTATTAATGGTGAACCTGTCACTGTTGTTCCGCACCCAAACTTTCGTTTGTTCCTGTCTGTAAATCCAAAATTTGGGGAAGTATCAAGAGCAATGAGGAATAGAGGCGTTGAGGTATTCATGATGGGGCCACATTGGCAGCTCAATGAGGAAGGATCAAACTGTGAAGAGCTTGTATTGAAAGGTGTGGAAAGGTTTCTTGCTCTGTCAGGTATACCAGGTTATAAGCTGGTTACTTCCATGGCGAAAGCACATGTTCATGCATGGGTAAATGGTCAAACATTTGGTGTACGGATAACATATCTTGAGCTTGAACAGTGGGTTCACCTCTTCCAACTGTTGCTCATGAATGGCAATCAACTTCTGTGGAGCTTACAGCTTAGTTGGGAACACATCTATCTCTCCTCGCTTGGGGTAGGTGATGGAAAGGAAGTTGTTGATTTTGTGCGTGATACATATTTGTCAGATGTTGAACATTCTGAGCTTGATTCATTTATTGGTGGGGGTCTGTGCCTGCCTGGAGGATGGCCAAAGCCTTTCAACTTGAGAGACTTGACATGGTACTCGAGAGAAACAACAGTTAGACAGAATTGCATGTATCTGGAGTTCTTAGGAGCTCAGTATGCATCACATCTGTCTAAAATAAGCTACAATGTCAAATTGAGAGATATGAAGTTGGCTGCTGAGGAACCAAGAATTATTTATACGATTGATTCTTGGAGGTTAAAAAAAGTCTTGTTTCCTAAAGCTTTAATTGGGTCAAGCTGTGCACCGAATGCAGCAAAATTTGAAGATGATTTGCCCACAAAAATGCTATTATTTGCTGCCTACTGGACAATAGAACAGGCAACCGAAGAGGATATCCAACTCTATCTTGCATGGTTTAGTTGGTTTGGTTCTAGACTACAACAATACTGTCCGTTTTTGCTGTGTTTTCTCAATATGTTGAAAGATGAGTTTAAGCATCCTATTTGGAAGCATATATCTAGTTGTCGGAAAAATCTGAAATCCTTCTGCAAATTGGATCCAGATGCTGTTCCAATTCCTATGTTGTCCTCCAAATTGATTGATGTAGCTGCATCAAATGACCAGTCAAAGCCTTACAGTGAATCCCTTTTTGAGTCTCTCAACTCAATTGGCGTACTTCGGCTTTCCTATCAGCAGTGGCTTGCAGAGAGCAACAACAACCACACCCATGTATCCCCCTTTTCTCGGTTTTTGGAATCGCTTTGCGCACTGGAGAAAAAAATTCTTCGCGAAATTGTTGGAGCACCTTCGTTCAGTGTGTTGATTCAGTTGTACACCGAAGTTATTGAAAAACATTCATTCTTTTGGTCTGGTTTGGTCTCATCTTCAGATGAGCATCTATTGTTTTCCTTTTGGTCACTGATAAAAGCTATAAAAAAGATGCACAGTTCTTTTCCTGAAGAAGTTCAAGTGGTTCTGGTAAGCCTAACTTTCATTTATTCCATTTTCTTTTTCTAAAATTATCATACAGGTTGCTCAATAATATCATTGCCTTTCTTCTGTAGGAGGAAAGCAAAAATATTAACAATATAGTCTTGCATGGTCACCCGGAAAAGTCTTTGCTATGGGCTTATGGGGGGCATCCTTCTTTGCCTATATCTGCAGAGTTGTTCCATAAGCAGCAGGAATTTCTACGGCTCTGCAACACAGTTTGGCCACTGAAATCAGAATCGGATGAACAAGGTCTGATATCTGAAACGTTTCGCACTACACGTTTGGTTTGTTAAACAACTTCAACTCTTGTCTGATAGTTGTTGCGTGTTGGCAGATAATCATCTTACCCAAGGCATTGCATTTTCTGGCCCTGAATTATGTCGGCTTGCCTTGGAAGGTAATCATCCCTAATGTTTTTTTGCTTCATTTTACGTAGCTTCTCTAATACAGGTACAGTAAAACCTAGATAAATCAATATGTTCTGAACCCTACATATATTGTTGTCTTCAACCAAGGCTTAATTGACTGTTGTGGTTTAATGTAGAACTATATGAAACTGAATTAGAATTCATTGACTGTATAGCATACCGAGAAATAGTGATTGTTTGTTATCCTTTTGGAATTTGTGAACAACTAGCTTAAGAAATTTATTAAAAGTCTAAGCTGAAAGGAAACCCACTTTTTTCTGATTGTCTGATTGTTATGTGATTCATATTGTTGTATTTCTCTACTTATGTCGTCCAAAATATGCAGGTCTTTGCATTTCATCATACATTGCTGACGAAGATGATGTAGATTATGTAGCTGCTGTTCAGCTTGATGAGATCTACCAGGTTTGTTTTCTTTATTATGGTATGTGTAATGACTAATGAGATGTCTCGATTTGCTACTCACAATTAATCATCATCTTCAGACGTTTTTGGAGAGGCTTAAACTAGAGAAGAAAAGACTTGAGGATAGAATGTGTTTCAGTGAGAATGAGAATACTGAAAATAAATCTGCCAGCTGCTGCGGTTTTAGCCCTGAAATTGTGGCTACAAAGTCTGGCTTCAGCAGTTGGGTGGAAATATGTTTTATAGCTAGCAGTGAAAGTTGTTCTTTAGATGTAGAGTTACTTGGTGCACTTCAGCACCTCTTGGTGGCTCAACCTACTGAACATCAGGTTAGTGGAAGTTGGAATCTACTTTTTTTTTTTTTTTTTTTTAATCTTATGTTATTTAGTGGATAAAACATGTATGTGAAACTACTCTTAAGACTTACTTTTTTGAGTTGAAGGATTTTGTGGACATTCGAAAACTGCTTAAACCGAGTATCGAATATTCTTTATCCTCAACAAGGCCTCCACAGACTCTTGTAGCTCATCAAAAAATCATGTGGGCAATTGATGCACGTGCCTCTCAACTAGGAGGTAAACAAAGTTGGATATTCCATTATTTTTCTGTGTACTTAGGTGAACTGGCTGATTAACTTTGGCTATGTTGCAGTGGACGCTAAAATTACTAGTTTTGTTCTCGAGATGTGGTACTGGTGGCATTCTTTTTTGTGGAAAAATAGTCAAATCGGTCTCATGGTATTAGATACTAAACTATATAACTTCTGTTCACAACGTTACTTACATTGCTCAATTTATAACATCTTTCTTTCAATGTTCCCGGGGCCTACAGAATATCTCAGACACTGACAACTGCCGGTTTCTGTCACCTTCTATGCTGATTCAGCCTGTGAAAACCGCTACTGTTGCTCAGATTCTGTAAGAGATCTCTTTATTTTGTTTTGTTACACGTTGAATACTTTTGCTTGCAGTTTGACATTTCTAACATTCATATGCCACATTGATACATTGTACCAAGACTGCAATGCATGCTCTCCAGGATAATACTAAAAATGTTTGATGATGGAAACTGTGGTTCCATCAACCATATGATAAAGCTCTTTTTTATTAATGTTTTATGCAGGGAAAATGTATTTTCTGTTAAGGATTACTCTGTTCAATCAATGAAACTTTTTTCTGCTTCAAGACATCTATGGAAAAGTTCACAACCCTATCAGGAGATGCCTGCTTCTTTAATGCCAATAGCACGCTCTCTTTTCCAACAGGTACTGAAATTGTGATAAATTTGATTAGTCTATTTTTTTTTTTTTTTTTTTTTTTGCCTACTGTGCAATTTTTTAATCTTAATTTCAACCTTTTGTAGATGATATATGCGCACCAAAAGTCATTTGAGCCAGAAATGTATATGGCAATTAAGTCTGCATTTTTTGCAATTGAGAAGAAGCAGAACATGGTATGATTCTAAAAGTTATATCTTCAATTCTTCTTTTCCTCTTTCCTGTAAAAAAGATTGGAATCTTCTCAACAGTTTAGGTTCTTTTTGATCATATCTACATCAGTTTACGCTTCTCTTTCTTTTGTGCAGGTGGATGGCATACGGTCTCTCATCTCACTGATTGGCACATCAAGCCATGAGAAATTAAAATCCGTTACTCACTCATTTGTCGGACCACTAGCTAAATATCTTTATTCTGAGTGCGCAACGAATGGTACTGTTATATATAGTCTTTTTTTTTTTTTTGAATGATCAAAAAAACCTTGGTTACATCAAGTGCATCTCTTCTAAATTAACTGTTATGTTTAGTTTATATATAAACTATAATAGTTTGAGTCCTGACAAGGTAAACCTTCCTCGACTGTTATAAGTATTTTTTACAGCTTTACCCTCAACTTTTGTAGAATTCTACTCCAATCTTGGCTTGGCGTGGCTTTATCTTGGAGGACTACGCTTCCATCTTTTAAATAGCTTAGATGTTATAGATCCCGCAATGAAGATAACTTGCAAGCTGTTAGAACTAGAAGAGAAAATTTCATCGCTTGAGCTAAACATCAAGGTGGTTGCTCTTTCGCATTATGTAGATTCACAATAGCAGTTGCATATTGTCTGTGTTTGTTTTGTTGATTGGCCTATATCAATTATTACCAGGTCCGGGGAGAATGCGAGTATTTGTCTGGAATACTTTATTCTGAAAACAATGACGAAAAAAGTGAACGTACATTATATAAGCTCAAAACTGAGCATAAACGATTGCAAAGAAAGGTATGTAGCAGCTACTGTACCTTTTTCCCCTCTTGGCTGTGTGTTAAGTATGTGACGTAACTCATTTCTCCATGTTCACCTTTTTTACCCCTTCTGAAACAGGTTATTTTTCGGTCTGATCCTAAAAAGTACCAGGATTTAAGAAGAGCGCTGGATGAGTTTGCTGGATTTCTCACACGTCCCATAAGTCTCGTCAACGAAATTGAAATGCTTGATTGGAATCAGACTGTTGAGCAGGTTTTCAACTGGCAGGTATGTTTCTCCTCATGACTGTCAATTGTATTCCCTCATGACTATCAATTGTATTTTAGTGGCTTCATTTATAATCCTTGGATTCTGCAGGAGACAGCAACATCTTTTATTGATCGGCTGTCCAGTGACTATTCCGAATATGTTGATATAACTCAGCCAATCCAAGTTTCAGTATATGAGATGAAATTGGGTTTATCACTCTTTGTATCTGGGGCTCTCTTGGGAAAACTTCTCAACAAATTTGGCATAGACATGGTTGACTCAGTCATGGTACTTTACCTCTTCTTTTTTTCAGAAATGTTTGAATTTGTCATTTCGTGTTGTAAAATTTAATTACTTCATCCGCCTGGCAGGAAACTGTTTATGCCTTAATGAAATTTCCGAGGGGGTCCTCCTTAGCTTCAACTACCTACATCGAATGTTTGCCACCTCTGCACCTTTCTCATGGTGCCGATTCTCGTGCCAAGTCCTTAGGTTTGGATGTTGGCTTGCTGCACAAACTGATCTCTGTCTCAAGTGCCGAAGATACAAGAAAAGTAATGTTTCATATAAATTCCAATTTTAGAGTTATGATTCCCGTTCACATAATGAAAAGATTGTCAAAATCTTTATGTTTTGGTTGATTATTGTAGGCATCTGAATTGCAACTAAAAGTTGCTCTTTATAAAAACCTGCATGCTCGTGTTTTGCAATTTGTTGCAAACGTTGGGCTAATGGATGAAGCTTCTTTTGAGGTAAAAATATTTGCTTATTTATATGCATTTGAATACGTTAATATAAGTTATCTAATGGCACAAGAGTTCGATTCGCAGTTACTGGATAAAATATATTTTGAATTGGCGAGAATTTGGATGGAGATGAAGTTACAATCAAAAACAAAGGCTGATAATCTTTCTGGGCTGTACAAATTCCGTTCCCGAGACTTCAAAATTGAGAGTGTCATGGAAGTAGATATATCTGCCCTTGGCAAATATTTCCCAAATGATAGTTTCTCAGAGTGGCAAGAGTATCTGGCTGATGATGATATAAAAGAAATGGTAAACTCTTAAGTCCTATGTTCTACTAAAAATTGTAAATTCTCTTGTTTATCGCTTATGTTTTTGTTTTGCCCTCCACAGACACATATGGACCAGGATGAGGAAAATTTGGAGGATGACTGGAACTTGATACAGGAGCATCTGGATAATATATATAGCACACATAACGAGTTATTTGGTTTCTGTGATCTTTCTGAAAAGGTACTGGAAACAATATTCAAATCTGCAATTGTTGCATCAGGTCCTGTTATAATTCCATTGTATCTGACACGACAATTTATTCTATTCAGTCTGGAAGATTATGTATTACTGACAGTAGAAGGCTGGATTCATTTACTGATTCCTATGAACTTGGAGTCCACATGATCAAAGGTGACCAATTGAAACTATTTGTCTTTATTGTTTAACGTTGTTAACATCTTTTGTTAATTTTGTTACTGGATTATATCTTGATTCCAGGGCTAAGGGGTTTATTTACATCGAGCTTGGATGCAAAACTTGTTCCAGAACACCTTCTTCGTCTTTGCTTGGAGAACAAAAAAACCTTCACTTCAAACTATCAGTCTGCCAGTAAATATAACTTTTATAAGGTCTGCAAAGCTTTTACTTCCTGAAGAATTTCATCTGCTCTTATTTTTACGTCCGGCTTTTGTTCTGACTGTCTTTTATAGGACTTCGATGGTCCTGAGTTGGGGAAAATGGTCAAGTTTCTCACTGCTTTTCAACGGAGAATTAATTCGCTCTTGCAAGAACGGGAGGACCATTCTGGTCTTCAGAAGCTTTCTGATGTACTTCGGATGCTCTTGGATATTCCATCAAGTACTCCTCTGGCAAAGGTATTACTATTTATTTATATACTCAATTCAGTAATAAAAGATACTGTATCAGTTCGTAACTAAGCAACTCTGTGGTAACAATGTTATGGAAAGTATTAATGCAATGGCTGGGCATTGCTGTCACTGTTTGATCTCATATTTTGTTGGTTCATCATAAGCATTAATTAACTGAACCATTATGCTCTTGTTTGCCATTGTTTGTGAAGGCTCTTTCAGGATTGCAATTTCTGCTCTGCAAGGTTCACAAGTTACAGGAAGAGGGATGTAAATTGCCCATCTCTGGTATGGATTTTAATCTTTGTACAATGGGTTGATTATGGCCTCTCTCAGTAATACCAATCTTAGGTGTTACATTGTGTTCTTCTTTTTTGTATCCTACAGATCTTTTGGAGCCAATTATTTCGCTCGCAAGCTCTTGGCAGAAGGTGGAATTTGAGCGTTGGCCTACACTGCTTGATGAAGTTCAGGATCAGTATGAACTAAACGCTAGGAAGGTCGGTATAGTTAGAAAAATTTGTTGTTATGAACAAAAGGACTGTTAAGGGTAACACTTATTTTTTCGTTGCAGTTGTGGCTTCCTCTGTTTTCAGTTCTGTTTCAGAAAGATGGTGTTGAAATTTCAGCACATGAAAACGAGTCCATTTCTGAAAGGTGGGCACCACAACATTACATTCATTCTTGCAAGTTTTTGGTCATCTAAAAGATATCTTTGTTGCAGTTTGGTGGAGTTCATTGAAACGTCAAATGTTGGTGAATTTAAGAGACGTCTTCAACTTCTCTTTTGCTTCCTTCTTCAATTAAGTCTGGGTAGCTCGTTGGGAATATATTCAAGGTTAGCTTTGTATGAATAATCGCCTGATTCCTCGTCGGTTTTATTCTTGAAGGATTTAAAGGGGCTTCATTATCACAGTTGGTTGCTCCTCCACTGTTTTTAACAGTTGAATTCTAACTCAACTGTGTTTGTCTTTTGCTTTAACTCGCCCTTTTTTTTACAGTGATTCACACAAGAGGAAGTTGGAAATTTGCTACAATATTTTTGGATTCTATATTCAGTTCCTGCCTGTGTAAGCTCTTTTCCAGTTCTGTCTGGAGTTTATCATTTCAAGATTGTGTCACAGTAGTGTTCTCAATTTAAATTTCTCTTACCAGTGTAATGGAGCAGTTAGAGTTGAATAGAAAAAATGTTGAAGCTGAGTTAAAGGAGGTTCTAAAACTTTGTCGGTGGGAGAGACCAGATAATTATTTGTCCAATGAGACCACTAAGAGAACCAGGCAGAAGGTCAAGAAGCTCATTGGGAAATTTACTGTAAGTTATATCTGTTGCCTTAAGTTGAAATGACAGAACCTGATTTCAGAGTTTTCTAAATGGCATCTTTTTTCTTGAGCAGGACATGCTGCGGGTCCCTGTAATGCTTGTTAGGCCAGACCAAGCGAAGGAGCGAGCTCAATTTCTCCCTCTACTATGTCCGGATCTTTTGAATGGAGCATCTGACATAAGGATCGAGGTTCTAGTTAGTGCTTTAGATGCAGAACAATTGAATGACAGGTATACATTTGCATCCTGTACCTGTCTGCATGCATTGTTAGAAGTATATGGAAGCTGAAGTCTCCATCATTTATGCTTTACACTTTTCTTGTTAGGTCTTCTTGGTATGCTGTCTGGTGGGATAAATTAAAGGAATCGGTAGGAAGGTTCCACCAAGAAATGCACTTTAAAACATTGCTGACGGGTGAAGGTTCGTTTGTACACTAGCTCCATTTACTCTTGGTTCTATTTCATCGTTTTCCTTTATCTTTGGGGAGTCCACATATTCTTAAGCGTGCATAATATCTTTGCAGAGCATCAGTTTTCTTCCCCTGTTTATCAGGGTGATTGGAAAACTCTGTGGAGTACAGTTTCTAGGATTGGTGAAAACGTAGCTGGCTGTTCAGATCTATGGAGAAAGAGTGACAGAGATGGTGCAAAGAAGAGGGCCCTGATTGAACTTCTCAAGTTATTAGAAAAAAGTGGTTTGCAGAAACACAAGTTTGAAAATGTAGAGGTATATTATTGCTTGTCGATATTTCTGTTTATATTTTTATTTATACTTTATTTATTGATCAAATGTATATTCTCTGATGATCTTCTTTTATAGATGTCAAATCACTTTAAAGGGTTGCTATATCAGCCAGCATATGATCCAAAGCATCTGTTGCTGTTAACACATACCAAAAGTAGCATGCATTCTTCCAAGGCAGTAGAAGAGGAAAACAAGGAGAATTCACTAGTTGAGTGGAGGGTGGCGAATGAGTTTTATTTTAAGAGCTTAGCTTCAGTGCAACTAATGCTGAATATTGACCGAAAACACTCGGATGTTACATCTGAGCAGGTAGACTTTGGAGCTTGTAATCTGGGCTTCATTGAGTCTTATTTTTAAACCAGTTGTTTTAAATTTTTAGTGTCCTCGCACTAAATATCCTATGTGAACAGGTTAAGCGGTCAGTCTCATTTCTCAACCATCTTGTGGAAATACAACGGCAGCAAAGAAAATCTGCTTACGGCTTTGCTGGACTTCTAAACCGCTTTCGCCAGTGTGTTTTGTCTTTAGCAAAATTACTGGGGGATTCAGTTGGTGTGGATGAGAAGGATAATTCTGTGTTCAGTTTTCCCACAAATCAGCATGCCATCTTTAATTGTTTGTGGCTACAGAAGGTACTGAAGCTTTCTAACTTGAATGATGCGCATTTAAACGTCTGCTGCATTAACACTCGGTTAAGCTGTTACTTTTTTTTTTGTGATGTGACAGCAACTCTTTGATAACATTACTGCGATGCTTCTTGAGGAGTCCGCCTTACTGAGAACAGTTGCAAGTACACACCTGGACTCGTGTCAAGCTTTCAAAACGTCATCACATTGTTTGCTCAGCTTTATAGAAAAGCTAATTCCCATCGCTCAAAATTCGAAGGTGCAAATTCTTCTAAATCTTTCTTGTTTTTTTTTTTTTTTTTTTTTCTGTTTTCTTTTGCAGGAGTCTTAATATGTCTTTGTCATCAGGCTTCACTGGATAGGCTTCTACTTGATTGCAACGGTTATATCGTCACACCAAGTAGCTGTCTTAATCAGTTTGTCACACAGCATATGGTGCAGCTGCTACGCCAGAACTTTGATCAACTTACAGACCTTGAGAATCAAATTTCGACTTTCTGTGAAGACAATGAAAAAAGCTATGCTAGAGAAGTACTTCTCAGACAATTCTCCCCTGTGTTTAAAGAGGTATTCCTGTCTTTATCTAAGCTTTGTGGATTCTGTTTACCTTTTTGCAGATGCTAGCCTAGCAAATAGATTGTGTTTAGGGTCCTTAGAGTCTGATTTATGAAATGTACTTAATGCAGGGGAAATTGCTGGCTGGAAATCTGAACTGTTTGCTTAACGTGGGAGACCTACCAACTGTAATGGAACCGAAGGAACAATTTTTCCTTGAAGAAAATCTTTCAAGTATATTTGCAAATGTCAAGGATGTGATTGGAAAGCTTTGCACGTATAAAGACGGAAGTGTTTCACAGGAAGCGGAAGGGAATATTACTACATGGGATGATCTGGTTAAGAAGGCAGAAAATGACCTGAACCTTGATAACCTATGTAAAATGCTGTCGGAAACATTTGGTTCCATCGTAAGTTGGCTTGTCTTTTGAATTATGGGGATGCTATTTCCTTTTATTTTCAAGCGTGAGTTGATCTGAGGCTGTTTCTTCACAGGGACAACTGTTGAACTCGTCAGGTGTCCTTTCAGCTTGTGTTGGAGACCAGTTGAAGCAACTTCAAGCATTTTTGGATCTTTTATTGAGTTTCGGGGATTGTTACCTCAAAGAGTTTTTGGCGATAAGTAAAACGGTATGTTTTTATCTTATGTTGTTCTTTGAGATGCATTCAGGACAATATACTCGCCTGGGCTCTACACTGATCATGTTAATATATTATGTTTCAACGACCTCGTTAATGTCAAGCATCTTAATTAGTGTGACGAGATCTCGGCATTTGCTCACCTGCTGTCGAGACAATAGGACCAACATCATGACTTCGTTTACTGGATATTTTACAATTATTTGGTACTTTTTGCTTTTGGTCTGTAGGTGTCATTGATAACCCATGTTCTTGCAAGTGTTCTTGCCGATCTATTTACAAACGGATTTGGCATCTCTAAAAATGATGAAGATGATGGCTCTAAAGATGACAAATCAGAAGCTGCAGAAGGTACTGGTATGGGAGATGGCGTGGGGGCGAAAGATGTAAGTGACCAAATAGAAGATGAAGATCAACTGCGTGGCACAGACAAGAAGGTTTATATCGTTGCTTTTCTTATTCCACTCATCTTGAATTTTTGCATGGGATTTTTACCAATATAGTTTTCTTTCGTTGTCTCTGCAGGAAGAGGAAGAGAAAGAGCAAGACACTCCAGATGATGTGCTGGGAAAAAACAAAGGCATTGAGATGAGTGATGATTTTGATGGCAAAGAATACAGCGTCAGCGAGGATGAAGAAGAAGACAAGGAGAACGGGGAAAGTGAGGATGAGCAGTTGGACTCTGCAATAGGAGATGCGGGATCTGATGCTGAAAAGGCTGATGAAAAGCCATGGAACAAGGATGAAGAGGATGAAGAAGAAAACTTGAATGAGAAGAATGAATCTGGACCGTCGATACTCGACAAGGACACGAGATCAAGGGAGCTAAGAGCTAAGGATGATGGTGTTGACACTGCCGATGAGCCTGAGGAGTCCGACAACCCGGGAGAAGGAAAAGATGAGGATGTGGATCAGGATAGTGTTGGTGATACAGAAAATTTAGAAGATAAAATCCAGACCAAGGAAGAAGCACTTGCAGATACACCGGGACTAACTCCTGATGTGGGCAATGAACAGGTCGACGATGACATGGAGATTGATGAAACAGAGGAGGTCGAAAAGGAAGATGGAGATCAGCAGGAAGAACCTTGTCCAGAGGATCAAAATCACCCTGAAGAAGGTGAAAATGATCAAGAAACTCAAGTGCCAGCTGAGGAAAAAATGGAGGATGGGGCTGAAGATGTGTGTGAATCACCTCAAAAAGAAGAACCTGGCAATGATCTTGAACAGAAACCAGAAACAGAACCAATAGAAGGAAAAGAAGTTATGTCAGAAGACATGAAAAACCCGAACTTCCGTAATGATAATAATTCTGGCGTAGAGTCTGGTTCACAAAATCCCCATGGATCTAATGTGTTGGGTGCAGGAAGTACAGCACCACAAGAAAATTTGTCTGCTACTGATGTTACGGATGAACTCACGGATTCAATGGATGTGCCTTCAGGGAGTAACACTGAGATGAACCTCATGATGTCTAGCTTGGCTAGTGGTGAGACATTGATGGACAACATACCAAAGATGGAATTTCCTCAAAACCAGTCATCTACTGCTCAACAAACCAAGGTGAATCCTTATAGGAATGTTGGTGATGCATTGAAGGAGTGGAAAGAAAGAGTTAGAGTCTCCTCAGACCTTGGAGAAAATCAAGAGGCTGAAAATGAGATGGAAGACCCTGATACTGGTGAATATGGATTTGCGTCTCAGTTTGATGCAGGAACTTCCCAAGCTCTAGGACCTGCGTTGCCTGAGCAAGTGAACACAGATATGAGAGAAGGGGAATCCGAAGAAGAAAAACTCGCAGGTAATCAGGATGAAGTCTCTCCAATGGATATTGATGGCTTGAACCCCGAAAACAAACCTGCTAGCCGATCGAAACCATTGATCAGTAATAGCATCACTGAACAGGTCCAAAAACCAGAGACAGACAAGACCCACCAAGAGAACTCGCCTTTTCATAATTCTGGTGATGGTTACAGCAGAATGGATTCTGTGGTCTCTGTTGACAACACTTTCTTGGGGGATGATGCATATAATCTGGACCGGATGCAATTGACTGATAATGATTCGGAAAGCAGTCAGGATAATCAGGAAAATCCAGATGCCAAAAATAATGCTGTTATTCTTTGGAGGAGATGTGAATTGCTTACTGCAAAGCCATCTCAGGAACTGGCTGAGCAATTACGCCTTGTCTTAGAACCCACGCTTGCTAGCAAGCTCAGTGGTGACTACAGAACGGGTAAAAGGATAAACATGAAAAAGGTTATTCCGTACATAGCAAGTCATTATCGGAAAGATAAAATCTGGTTGAGGAGGACGAAACCAAACAAGCGTGATTACCAAGTTGTTATTGCTGTGGATGATTCGCGTAGCATGTCAGAAAGTGGATGTGGTGATTTTGCAATTAGAGCTTTGGCAACTGTATGCCGAGCTATGTCACAGCTTGAGATGGGAAGTGTGGCTGTTGCTAGTTTCGGGAAGCAAGGGAGCATAAAGATGTTACATGATTTTGGTCAGTCTTTCACCACAGAATCCGGCATTAAGGTTAGTGACCTCAAATCTTTTATTTCCCATGTGTTGCACTGTGAATTGTCTTCTGATTGCTTACAAAACACCTCTTTCTCGTTTCTGTGATGCCAGATGATCTCAGGTTTAACATTTAACCAAGAAAATCTCATTGAAGATCAACCAGTTGTCAATCTGCTAAGAAACATGAATGATATGCTAGAGAATTTGGCCAGCACAAGACGACAGTCTTACGGTAGCAACCCGCTTCAACAGCTTGTACTAATAATCGGCGATGGGAAATTCCATGAGCGGGAGAAATTGAAACGATCCGTCAGAAGCTTTCTACAGAAGAAACGTATGGTGGTATATCTGCTTCTTGATGACGCTGAGCAATCTGTTATGGATTTAAAGGTATGTCCAATTCCATTACTTGCTATATTATTACTCATCTGTAAGATTGAAATTAAAAGTTGTCAAGATACTAAAAACTGCCCTCTTTTTTTTTTTCTGTTTTAATCCATTCAGGACTATGGATTTGATAGTGAAATGAGACCTTATAAGAAGTGTTACTTGGATTCCTTCCCCTTCCCATACTACATTGTGCTAAAAGACATTGAAGCCCTACCCAGAACACTTGGTGATGTGTTGAGACAGGTAACTTTTCACTATTCCATTCTCTGTTTGATTTTTTTAGGGGGAAAGGGAAAACAATGCCAAATACATACTTAAAATCTGACAACTTCTGTTATTGTTTTTGCAGTGGTTCGAGCTGATGCAAAACTCGCGGGACTGAACAACACTTGGTGGAAGAGAAAAGGGTCGAGGACCTATAGAAGCGTAACTTAACTTAGTTTGTTAAGTACTCTACACTTGTATAACATTGTATAACCTTAGTTAATCACACATCAGACCATAAAATGCTGGCTGTTATTGCTACAGTATCTTTATATATATGAAAAAGGCCCATTCTCTTCTCTTTCAACTTCTCGCAACTGTTATTATATTAGATTCACCTGCAATTAGGTATTCGTATTTTTTACAACCTGCTTAAGTACACAATTTTTTTCTTGCACATTATCGTCATTGATTCGAATGTATAACTCGCTATAAGTAAAGATTGAACCGTAATGATAAGGAGGGAAATCTCACACACAGAAAGTCCAATATTTACTTCAGTTTTTTTTTTCAACAATCATATTCTGCATCTCTTATTCACATAGCTTTATTTTTCTTTTGACCAGAGAAGAAGCAACTTCACTAATATAAAAAATACTTAAGTCACATGGATCACTTTTTTAGGTTCATCAACACACTGTATACACTCTTCTTGATACTTTCCGTCAAGAGTTTTTTCCTGAGTTAAAAGTTTGACAAATACGATTAGATGCAATATATGTAGTAGCCTAGTAGTGATTCGTGTTATTATCCGGATATGAATTCGGATATCACTTATTGATAACAAAAAAATTTAACGCAAAAAATGCCTTCCAAGAATATGAGCAAGGCAAATCTATTAGCAATGCAATAAAAGAAAAAGTTTGAAGTTGTTAAAGTTCTTACAAAACCTAAACAAGTAGAGGTCTATGAAAACAGTCGGCAAATTATGTAGTAGTGGAAGCATTAATCGGATTGAAGTTTTTAATTTTTATTGATTAGTATGGTTGTTGGTACACTAATTGGGGGACTAAAGTACTTACCGACGAATTTCTATCATGGCAAAGAAAGAGAATGAATAATGATCATTTGTTGATTTGACCAAATAAAATGGGTTTATGTCTTTATATCAAAGAAGATTATGAGGTATCTTTTGAAACTTGGCATGCGATGGGAATGGGATTGTGTTGCACGTTGTGGGAAAGGAATGTTCAGTCTCACTTCGAATTAGAAATAAGGTTTTTTTTTTTTGTGATCATCTTTGTTGATTCTGCAATCTTTGACTAAATATAACACTAATTATATATTAATTACACTGATCGTTTTTTTTTCTTCTTAATGGAATCTTGATGTATCTAATCTAAAGATATAATCTATTTGGATGTCACTACGAGAATGATCCGCTAGATCTTTATCTGATATGTCCATTTGATAAATTATATGACATTGATGTACCCTTGTGATATATCATAGTATCATAGTACTGTATAGTATCTTTTAGTGGGTTGTTTATAGAAGTTTCTTCCACACGATGAGTTATTGAACATGAGAAAAATATAAATTCTATTTAGTTTATGATAGAGATCATACTGAATAACGTAGGAAACTTTTAAGAAAATTTTGTACTCATTTTTTAACATCAGATAAGAAGAAGAAAAACACATCACCGTAGGTCCATAGCAAATTATACTACTAAATTACTAGTAGAATTTAGGCAACTTCTACACAAACTCTGGACAAACGATTTTTTACAACATTGGTTAGTATATTATATATAGCACGAATTAAGCTCGATATGTGTATCCTTGATTTAAGGGTTGTGTCAAACATGTTCTTCCGAAAAGAAAGTGACGTGAAAAAGTTAACTAAAACAGTGTAAGATAATATTAGAAAGAATATACAGATATGTTCTTTTTTTTATATCTTTTTTTTTCTTCTGTGGATTGTATAAATCTGGTTAGCTAGGTTTCTCGAGATTTATTATGATGTATACAAGTTATTATTTGCTTTTCATATTAATTTCCCAAGATGCGCAATCTTTACCCATCACTGCTTTTGCTTTTCTCATTTGATGGAAAATCTTCTTTCTAATCATAAAAGTATGTAAATCGACATACCTGTAAAAACAGCAATTCTTTTAGACCAAATTTAAAAGAAAAAATTAGGATTATAATATATTCAGAAATCTTAAGTGTTTAACAATTATCTACTTGACACTTGATAAGCAGCAATAAAGTTTATAACTTAGAACATCAATAATACATATATACAAAGCAGGAGTGATACAAAGTAATGAGTATAACTGTATAAGTTACAAACACAATTAGTGGCAAAATCTATATATTTTTAATCGAAGCTATGTTCAGTTGTTTCACTAGCACATTTTGACGACATTATGATCATCAAAAATGACCCGTCATCATTCTGGAATCGGGAAAATTCATTCCAAATAATCCACGGTACGTAGTTCATGTTTATTTAGATGACTAACAAAAGAGCCATACCCAACGTTTCCAGACACAATAGGCATCACCTTATCATCTTCACTTAATGAAGAAGATTTCTAAGCTTTATTCTATTTCAATTTGGAATTCAATTATGTTTCTTTCATCTTTGATTTTCTTTTTGTCTACGGTTGATTAGTCTTTTAAATGGTTTTAGTTATTTCTAAGGAGATTTCATAATTAACTGATTGTTGGTACCACCATCGGATACCTCGGGTTATGGGGGCCAGGCCCAGAACCAACAAATAATATGGGCCGAGGTCTCAATCGGGACCAGCCCATTAAGCCCGACCAAGAAGTGAAGTGGAGTAAAACGGCAAAATAAATCAGTTCGGAGCTCGGGAAAGCGGTCAAAGATTCCTTTAATCGATTGTGTTGAATAGAGTGTGAGATTTGCAGAGTAAATTGATACATCATTAATTGTAATTTAGCAGTATCAGTACGAGTACGAGTAGGGAAAGATTGTAAAAGGGGTCGAAATTTTTTCCAATTAGCAATAAAACTTATTTTCCTTTCGCAATAGCAACTAATTTCTTATTCAGTTCGGAACTAGAACTGTGGTAAACACCCCCACTCAGAAAACACTCCGGAAAGAGAAGTTCACTCTCAGTTCTCACACTGATGGTTAGGAACTTAGGATTAGTGTTTTGTATCAGAGTCACCCCACTTGTGAACCAAAAACATTTTCCCCAACATTTTTAATGGATAAATTTATTATGTCTATCTTTATATAGTTATGTTGCAAATTTTTTCTAAAAAATATATAAATATTAAAAATTAAAATATATATATATATATATATATATAAAGTATTTTAAAAATAATATTAAAAACCATACTAGTTTCTCAACTATAACTAACCTCTAGAAATTAATAATGTGCGGACTAACGTATGTATTAATTTATTTTGAAAAACATATATATATATATATATATATATTGATAAGTTTATACAATTATTAATTTAATTTATAGTATTGGTGTGATTATATATTTAAGTAAAGTTTTCTAAAAAATAATTATTTTAATATGTTATCGAATTATATTAAATATTGCACTGGTCCAATTTGGAATGGAGAAATTTTTTGATTAGATTATTAATTATAAATTGTATACCCCTTGTTGGTGCGGGATTTAGCACCCCCAACATACCGAACTAAACCAGAAAGACAATTTGGTTATTTAACCGGGAATCCAGTTAAGAACTCAATTAGGTCATTTAAGCCCAATTCGGACGGAGGAAGCCCAGCCTTGAAGGAGAAGAATCGACTTCCACTTCGTCTGGCGGCCGACGCAAGAGATAAAGCAACTTTCCTTATTTCAGTTCGTCTCAGAAGGAAAGTTAATATATTATGCGATCTATGAATATGTATAAATAGGGAGAGACTTCTCCATTGTAGATCATCCAGGATCGAATACAATTATTCAGTTCTCTTCTTGTTCTTAGCAATCTAAACCCTAATTCTTCGAGATCAATTCCCTTTCTTCTAATTTCAAAGCTTAGATCAGTTTTCTAGAGAGATTACTTTACTGAATTTGTTTTCTCCCATAAACAAATTCATTATGGAAACCTAGTTTCTACAATTGGCGCCGTCTGTGGGGACGTAAATCGTCTCTAAAAGTTACTATCTAAGAAAATCTCATCCAAAAAAGTTCTTTGAAAATCCTACGATAATGTCTTCACTCATCACCGAAGTCACCGGAGCGAACCGTACCACCTCCAGCACGCCCGATGTCACAGGCATCGCATCTGCTCAAGACAACGCTGCAACACAGAGCGGTGTATCAACCAGGCCGGCCACCGCCGTGTACGTTCGCCGCCCCGTCAATGAGTCGACGAACCTGACCGATGCCTCTTCCGAACTCCCAGTTGAGGTCAGACCTGAAGGGGAGACCAGCCAGGAAGCAGGACGAACTCGCGAAGAGCTAGTCAATCTCGACACGGAGCTCTCCGATGAACAACCCCCGGATGAGGAGGATGCACGCGGAGGATGCAGCGGCTCCGCACACAAAATGGGAACCCCCTATTCGCGCCACGACAGCGGTCCAGAATCCGCAGGTCGTCTCCATGGAAGATTTGAAGATCTTGTTCGGCACCATGACGAAAGAGATCTACCAGATGATCTCCGACACCAACCGCAGAGTCGATGCTGTCGTGACTCAGACAACCCCATCACAAATCTCTGCTGGACAGTCACCCGTACTCGGCATAGGCGGTCTCACTCGTCGTCTCGATTTTTCGGACGTACAGTACGAGCGGAGGAATCCTCCCCCTCAGACAACGTCGAGTATTCGACCAACAAACCCAAACTCACGTGTGCACGAGAGTTCGGCCGCCCCGGTCTCCCGCTTCACGAACGCGGGACCTTGCCTCGAAATCGAAGAAATCAAGACGCAAATCAGCGGCATGAACACACTTCTTGATCGGGCTATCAGCACAGCTCCAGTGATCGACAAGATTGTCGAAGTGACTCGGCAATCCCCTTTTACTCAACGGATCTTGCGGGCCGCCATACCAAACGTCAAGCTGAAACTCCCAACCTACCTGGGTGACAAAGACCCCGTCCAGTTCATGACGTCCTTCATGGCAACCATGACAAAGGCACGATTCACCGACGAACAGAGGAATGTTGGGTGTTGCCAGCTATTCGTCGATAGCCTCTCCGATCCTGCCTTGGTGTGGTTAACAAGACTCGAACCGAATTCACTCGATAACTTCGACCAGTTGTCTATGGCTTTTCTTAAGCATTATCGAATCCTCATTGAACGAGGCGTGACAAGCTCGGACCTTTTGGAGATGGCCCAGGAACCTGGCGAATCCATCAGCAGTTTCCTGAGCAGATTCAAGGAAAAGCTAACGCGCGTCACCGTCCCAGAGGATGCCGCAACGGCAGCCTTCAGAAAGGGGTTGATTCCTGGATCGTCATTACGAAAGGATCTTAGCTTACAGGAGCCCAAGGACCTCGATGACGCGCTACATCGAGCCTCCAGATTCGCGCTCGACGAAGACAATCGGGCAGCCGTCACATCCCTCTAAGGCTAAAAGCCGGGACGAGCACTACAAACCTCGCAAGCATCACAACCCTTAAGACCGAAAAAGGGTGTCGCTCACACGGTTTCCGAAGTGGAGGACCAAAACAAACAGCCATCCGACCCAAAGGAGCTGTACTGCGATTTTCACATGATCGCCGGCCACTCCACACACGAATGCGTCCATCTGAAGAATTTCCTGTACGGAAATTATCTTTCCGGCGAAATCGAAGCCACCTTTCAGCCAAAAAGCATCCGTGGAGGCAGAGGTCGCCGAGGGGGATGGCGTGGTGGACGATCTAACGGTGACCATGGCGCAGGAGGAGGACGAGGCTACAACGGTCCGGCGAACAGAGTTCAACAGCCGGCCAACCAAGTGCTGGCGAACCATCAAGAAGAGATGCCCCAGGCAGACGAACTGCCTGGCCCACCAAAGCGGCAGAGAGGGTAAAATCCCGAGCGGGCCAATTCTCCTCCCCGAGGACGAATAACCATGATACTTGGCCCACCAGAGGACTGCGCCGACTCCGTCCGCGCATTAAAGAAGAGGGCGTGTCAAGTGTGCAGCCTTCAGACAGCCCCGAGCGAACCTCCACTCTGCTCGGACCCCATATCATTTACATCAGAAGATGCCAAGGGAATCCAACACCCCCATTCGGATCCTTTGGTGATCGAAGTCTCCATGGGCGATTTCAACGTCGAACGAGTTTTGGTTGACACGGGAAGTACCGTCAATGTAATATGCTGGCAAACGCTAGAAAAAATGGGTGTCACACCAGAGCAACTGAAACCCGAGCCTCGAACATTGACAGGCTATGATGGGATCGCCAAAATGTCAATGGGCGACGTAAAGCTGCAAGTACGAGCCGGCAGATTGACCCGGAAGGCTAAGTTTGCAGTCATCGACGCGCCTCCGGTCTACAACGCCATTTTGGGGGTACCATGGATATACACGATGCAGGCCGTACCATCAACCTATCAGCTCTGCCTCAAGTTCCAGACCACCACAGGAATTTGCACACTTTATGGCGACCAGAAGGTAGCCCGAACTTGCTCTTCTATCGAGAAGAAGCAGAGGAAGACTGAGGATACGTAGCAATTACAGAGCAGGGACCATCTTACCGGTCCCCATAAGCCGGAGAGAGATCGCCTCAAGTCTCCGGAGTGTCGAATCTTGCAGGCGAACATTGATCCTTCCGACCCCTCACGAACTGTTGGCATTAGTGCCGAACTGGAAGAGCAAATAAAGACAAAGCTGATCGCTTTTCTACAATCTCGGTCTTCTATATTCGCCTGGTCAACAAAGGACATGATCGGAATAAATCCCTATGTTATCTGCCACAAGCTCAACATCGATCCCACATTCAAACCAATCAGGCAGAAACGCCGTCGCCTGGGTCCAGATCGGGCCAAAGCAGTTCAGGATGAAGTCGAGCAGCTGCTCAAAGCTGACCAAATAATGGAGGTCCAGTACCCTGACTGGTTGGCCAATCTAGTCGTGATCAAAAAGAAGAACGGTAAATGGAGAGTATGCGTGGATTTCACCGATCTCAACAAAGCATGGCCCAAGGATAGCTTTCCTTTGCCACACATAGACCGTCTCGTCGAAGCCACAGCCGGAAACCATGAGGTAATGCCGTTCGGACTGAAGAACGTTGGAGCAACCTACCAACGACTAGTGAACATGATGTTCGCTAGTTTGCTTGGAAAAACCATGGAAGTCTAAATCGACGATATGCTGGTCAAATCTTTGATCACAGAGCAGCACGTCGAGCATCTCGCCGAATGTTTCGACATCTTGGATAATTTCCAGATGAAACTGAATCCAACGAAGTGTACATTCGGAGTTACTTCAAGAGAATTCTTGGGGTATATCGTCACTGAACGGGGGATAGAAGCAAACCCTAAACAGATCGAAGCCATACTGGGAGTGCCATCGCCGACCAACAAGCGAGAAATGCAACGCTTGACCGGCCACATCGTAGCTCTAAATCGCTTCTTCGCTCGATCAACAGATAAATGCCTCCCTTTCTACCAACTCCTCCGCGGAAATAAGGATTTTCACTGGGACGAGGAATGCGAGATCGCCTTCCGGCAATTGAAGGAGTATTTGACTTGCCACCCAGTATTAGTCAAACCGGAAGACGGCAAAACACTGTACCTCTACGTCTCGGTCTCCAGTTCGTCTGTCAGCGGCGTGTTAGTTCGAGATGACCGCGGGGATCAAAAACCTATCTTCTACACGAGTAAAGCACTCAACGACGCGGAATCACGATACCCCACGCTGGAGAAGCTCGCACTCGCAGTGATCATCGCCGCACGGAAGCTCCGACCCTATTTCCAGTCACATTCTGTCGTCGTGTTTACCGATCAGCCTCTCCGAACTGTCTTCCATAGCCCCCTCCAATCCGGACGCATGGCGAAATGGGCAGTCAAGCTAAGTGAATATGATATCGAATACCTCCAAGCTTGAAGTCGCAAGTCCTGGCCGACTTCATCACCGAGCTATCTCCTGACCTCGGCGACCCCACTCCTAAGGAAGAGCATTGGACAATGTTCGTCGATGGTTCGTCGACGAATGAAGGATCCGGAGTGGGACTCATTCTCCAGTCACCCACCGGTGAAATTCTCGAGCAAGCATTAAAGCTCAACTTCAAAGCGTCAAATAACAAAACGGAGTACGAGGCCGTCCTTGCGGGGCTTCGGTTAGCACGAGGACTCGGAGTGACACATTTGCAAGTCTTTTGTGACTCCCAACTCTTAGTCAGCCAATTCAGCGGAGACTTCGACGCCAAAAATAAGCGAATGGGAGCGTATCGGCAGTTGGTTCGAACATTGTCCGGGGAATTCACATCTTTTTCTCTGACGAAGGTCCCACAGAACGAAAACGCGTCAGCCGACGCCCTCGCAGCTTTGGCGAACTGCTCCGACCCTGATTTTCGGCGCATCATCCCGATCGAATGCATCGACGCTCCTAGCATCGACTCCCACAGTCAGATAGTTGTAATCAACAACGACTCAGTTCCAATGGAGGTCAACGGGCCAGTAGATGACCTGACGGATGGACACTATTGGCCTACCATGATGGCCGACTGCGAAGCCTTCGCGGCAAAATGCGAAGCCTTCGCGGCAAAATGTGAAGCCTGTCAGAGCCATGTACCAATGCGGCATGTCCCGCCCGAACTGCTGAATACCGTAATAGCTCCATATCCTTTCATGCGCTGGGCCATGGACGCTATAGGTCCTCTGCCGACATCAAAATCCAAGAAATATGTCCTGGTGCTGACCGATTACTTCACCAAATGGGTCGAAGCAGAGTCCTTCACAAAGATCCAATCCTTAGACGTAACCAATTTCATATGGAAGAACATCATATGTCGTCACTGACTTCCATACGAGATTGTCACCGATAACGGCACACAATTCACCTCGATGATCACCAGACGTTTCCTGACTAAGTGGCAAATTTGCCTCAGCACTTCGACTCCTCGATACCCGCAAGGAAATGGACAAGCTGAGGCCACTAATAAGTCGATCGTCGACGAACTTAAAAAACGACTCGGTCGAAGGAAGGGGGCATGGGCAGACCACCTCGATGGCGTATTGTGGTCTTATCGCACAACCCCGCAGCGGAGCACGGGACACTCCAAGGCAGGAGTCCCAACACTCTGACGTACCATGATGGTCGACAATCCCGAACTTAACGACAGGATGCTGATTGACCACAACGATCTTGCCGAAGAACTGCGCGATCAAGCTTTAGTTCGAGTGCAACACTACCAAGACGCAGCGGCTCGGTATTAAAACAAGACTGTTCGTCAGCGGCGATCTGCTTCTACGGGAAGTTTTCGAGAACACCAAAGAAGTTAACGCCGGTAAACTCGGCGCTCGGTGGGAGGGTCCGTACCTCGTATCCAGGACAGTTCGCTCGGGCGTCTACGAACTCGTAACCATGGCCGGAGAAGCGTTATTACTGCTAAGTTGTGGAACGCAGCCCCGTTTACGACCCTAACTAGGAGTTTTCGGGAATCCGAACTCCATTCATCTTTCCTTTATAACACGAAATACGGGTTGGCTTGATCCCCGTTTCGGGATACGTAGGCAATTCCTTGTCTTTTCAAGATTAAGTGAATGCAGCTAAGATATTAATAAAGTCTTTTCTCGGCTGAAAAAACTTCTTTCTTTGTTTCGAATACACTTAGATAGGCAGTACGCCAAATTCCGCGATACTAGTTTCATTGCTTCATAAGACTTCGCTGAAAGTCGTTTGGATTAATTTCCATTACACTTCGTATAAAAGCATTATTTCAAATACAAATGGAGAACTTCCATTGCTTAATTCAGATAATTCGAATGAGCAAATTGATACAACCAAGTCTTGATCAATCGCCATTACATGCTTTGGAGATTTGACCGATTAATAGATAAAAAAAAGAGAGAGAAAAGAGACGCAAAGGGGAAAACCCTTCGCGACAAACTAGTCTAAAAAAAAAAAAAAGACTGCCCATTTTTGGAGTTCGCCACGGTACGAGGCCCATCATTACCGTTCCGGATGTTCCTTCAGCCGAAGTGGAGGACGTGGACCAGACAGATCGTCCTCCAATGGTTCCTCCACCTCCATCTTGATCAGTTCGGTTCGCCAAAACCGGCGTGCCCGCCTTATGGCCTCGAGTCTTTCTACCGGGACTTTGAAGCCACTAGACACCAAATCTTCCAGGAAGGTGCACGGGCCCTCGACCATATGCCTTTCGCGAAAGATTGGGCCAGCCGATTCCAAAAAATTGGCATATCGCCTCAACCTTTCCAGGGAAGCCCGGTAGGCCCAGATGTCCGTGGTAAACGGGTGTGCGGTATCTTCCAGGGGTTGGCAGTCGACCTCAAGTAGGGCAGGCACCTCCATGCGCGCAACCTGTTCCTGGCACGCCGCACGCGCGGCAAGCAACCGGGTTATACGCCATTTCGCCAAGGAGAAACCTTCGGCGATCATCTCGTTCAGGACCCGAACAGTCCCTTCCAAGCGGTAAAACCGAAAGATCTCAGCGAGCCTAAGGCATCTCGCCGTAAGATGCGCCCCCAACCTGTAGCGGCGAGCTCGGTACCGTTGGAGCTCCTGGCATATAAGACTCCCCTCCGTACCAGTCATATCGACGAAGGGGACAGGTGCACGAACCAGAAACGTCTCCGCCCGATCTAGGGCAGAGGGATTATCCGACGTTTCAGCACGACCGAAATCGCTAGCCGAAGCAGCTATTCTTTCCCGGGCCTGTCGTAGCCATGCGGATCGAGTAGTTACCATTCTTCTTTTTCTTGAAATTGTGGAAGTTGGAATGTTTTTTTTTCCCAACACTCAACCCTATTTATATAGGGTCGTGGGAAGTAACCGCCGCCGAGTCCACCAATCAGAACGCAGCGAAATTTTTGCTGCGTCCCGAGAATAATTCTCAAAGACCGCGTAACACATTTAGTGCAACGCGTCTTTTTATTTCCAAAAAGAAAAAAGGAGAGTATGTACACATATATCTCGGTTCTTAATCCGATCTGGACTAAGTATTGGTACATTCCGAACTCACTCCTCGTTGACACCCTGGCCAGGTGATCAACTCGCGTAACTATGCACAATTTCTCAGGATAAGCCAAACCCAGAGTTGTTACTTCGTACCTGACTTTCATATGTAGGGATAAGCCGGACCCAGAGTATTTATTCCGCACCCGATCTTTTAATTTTGGGATAAGCCGAATCCAGAGTATTTATTTCGCACCCAAACTTTAGTTCAGACGGAATGGTTAGCTGAACCCAGAGAATAATTTTGCATTCCGACATCCGAACTAAAGCAAAGGAGATAAGCCGAGCCCAATATCTCGCCCTCCGACCAAACGTATCCCGTTAGGGCCAAATAGCCTAATTTTTAAAGTTTGATCGATGTTTTCTACCATCTTTTAATAAAAATTGTCGGATATAAGCCAGGAGACATCTCGCTTCTGGTACATTTTTCGACAATAAAATAGCAAAACAACGACCAAGTAAAAACTTCCTGCTTTAATGCGGTAAAATATTATTCTGGTTTTCAAGGTAAAATTCCAAATTCGCCTGCTACAATGCGGCTAAATCTTATTAAATACTCAAATAAAACCTGTTAATTCCGAACTAGTGCGCCATTCGCGGCGATCTCACGAACACTCGTCTTGAGTCGTTTTGGCATCGGCCACAACAGTTGCAGTCCGGTCTTCTTCCAATCCTCGGGGCGAGTTTCCAGTGCCCTGGCCTTCTGTTCGGACTCATCCAGCAAGTCAATAGTCCTTTTCCTTTTTGCCTTGAGTATGGCAATTTCGGATTCCAAAGTCCTCAGATGGCGGTCGATCCTACCTTTTTTCATATGAAAGTACTGAAGATCATGGCTCAGTTCTTGATATGTGCCTTCGATCTGCATACGCGAAGTCAACGACGGATTAGTTTGGAGCGGACATTACTAGATGTCTCGCGATAAAAGAAAAAACAAAAATAGAATGACAGTTACCTGACGAAAGAAGATGTCGGCTTTAGCAAGTTCGGCATCATTAGCACGCCTACTAATATAAAACGGCTTGACGTTTCCTGGAATGAAGTCACCAATCAGGGTAGGATCCATGTGTGTCGGCTTCTGATCTGCTTCCTTTCGGCACTCGTTGCAGTACGCAACCAGGCATGGCGGCAGGGCTTCTATCCTCTCATATCCATTCTCGATCCAATCTTTAGGGAGGGATTCGAGCATCTCAAGTTTGAGCAGCAATTCGTGTTGCGCTTGTTCTGATGCGGCGAGCCGATCGCGATACTCCGTGTGACGGTATTCCACCTGATGGAGAAATTCTTTCAAGTCACGCCTTTCTTCTGGTTTGACGCGGAACATCAGCATCCAAGGAGCTCGGATGTTCGGGTAGTAGGCCAACCCCTTTTGATAGCTTCGGCGTTCGAGAACGTCGGGACATCATTCCCGACTAGAGGGGATTCCACGCTGCTGATAGAGCTCGACATCGCTTTGATTGAAAGTTTTTCGCAAGTTGTTTAGTTCGGAGACAGCGCCGGTTGATTTATATGAATATTGGGAGGTGAAACCCTTTCCAAATTTCCATATTCCGTGCAAAATGGAAAAGATGCAATTCCTCGAAATTGTCAATTTTCTTTTTCTGGTAAAAAGGAAAAATTCTGGCAAAGAAGTTCCAAAAGGGAGAATGGGCCAAACAAGTCGGCAATGTTTTACAAGGGTATTCAAATCCATACTTAATAGAGTTTGCAACAAAAACAAAAAAATGAAAGTTAAGCATCCAAGGCACCGGTCAGATCAGCCTGGAAGCTCTCGGCATTGGAGCCATACGGATGGTGGACGGAGTCCGGAGCCATCGTTCCGGGGTGAAGAAGTCCATAACCGAGCTGATCCGGGGACATGACGAGGTCATTTTCATTCAGTTCGAGGACATCAATCGCTTTGATAGTTTCCTCGGCTTTGGCCTTGTTTTTATCAATCTCCGCGATTCGCTCCTCGGGAATGACGGTCCCCTTTTCAATCAGATATTGCACAGTTTCCTGTACTCCGATAGCTTGGTTTAACATATTTACCAAGGGGCGAATCTTCTCTTGTTCGACTAGATAAGCCTTGACCTTATCCAATCGAGTATCCGCTTTCTTCGCGGTTCGCTCCACCTTCTCCAAATGATCCCGCCGAAGTCTTTTAACTTCAAAGTCGAGTTGGATTTTCAACTCGTCACATGCTCCCTGCAGTTCGGATTTCTCTTCTTCGAGAGTAAGCGCTCGGGAATTCAGTTCGCCAATCCTCAGTTCGGATTTAGCGATGATACAATCCTTTTTGGCGATAAGAGCTTCAAGCTCCTTGATCCTCTCGTCTTTAGCTTCGCTGGCGACTCGGATTTGTTCCGCGCATTCCTTCACCTTTTCGAGCTCAAATCCAGACTTCTTATCGGTTTTGGCTTGCCTATCGTACAACTGAGTCAGCATATTCATCCTGGCGGCAGTCTGTGGATTCAAAGAACATACGTCAGTTTTTCCCGCACAAAGTTTGAACAAGTTAAAGAAAATAATAAGGCAAACCATTAAGTGGGATTCGGCGACGTCAAGGAACGCTTGTTTGAACTCCAGTTCGTCCACTGACGGAAGGATTCGATTGGAGATCTTCAAGGTTCGGAAGAGTTCGCCTGAAGCATCGCGATTTGTGACCAGAGGGGTATCACCGAAATACTCGAAGGCAAACCGATCTGTTTTGTCATTCTCTCTTGCCAGGTGGAATCGGTCGGCAGATTCCAGTCCGGCATCTTCAGCCGAGCGGTTGCGGTTTACTACCGACTGCGGCTCAGCGACTGAGTCATCTCCGATCTGCTTCTTCTTTTTCTGCTTCCTCTTCTTCTTTTTCGATCCAGCTCCAAGCTGAGGGACATCCTGTTCATTGTTCGGAGGATCGGCATTCCCTAAAGCTAGGGGAAGGGTATCGTCTTTCGCAACGTCGACTATGTCGACATTTTCTTCAGGAGCCCGAGTAGGATCGACGACGGTCCGATCCTGAACAGGATCGACGTCAGTCCGGTCCCGAGGATGATCGACATCGACTTCGATGGCAGCCTGAGTTTCTCGGCGAACGATCTGGAGACTGTCGGATTCAATGACACGTGACCCGGCTGGTTCTGCAGTTTGTCCCAGCGAACTCGTGAAACTTGGGAATGTTGTCCTGGGTTTGCCCATCGCTGTTTCAACACGGATACGAGTAATAAATTCCCACCGACGATTGTTCCCGGATAGTAGAGCGTTCCTGACGGGATGATAGTCTGGAGCTAGACACGTTGCGCAAAATGGACGATCTGGAAGCAAGACACGAAAAAGTTAAAACTGGTCAGGGGTGCCGAAGTCAGTTAAAATGTACTGGAAATATAAAATCTACCAGGATTTTCATTCCACACTCTCCGATGGAAACCCAATGGATTAACGAGTGAGTACTGATCGACGCGGATGTAGAAGTAGTGGTTTGCCCACTTCTTGAATTTGTTCACTCTGTTACCGATAAGGAAATTGTGCGCCGGCCTCATATTCACTTCCCAGCGATGCGGACTCTTTGATAACTTAAAGTTGGATAGTTGCTCAAAGCATTGAACTCCGATGTTGACTCCGACTTCGGCTGCTATGGTAAGGGCATCCATAAAGTTACAAATGGCTCCAGGGACAAACTGGCAGATCGCTATCCTGCGTCTTTGGGCGTAGAGTGATATTAACGCTGGGATTGGGAATAAGAGGCGACATTCGGTAAAATAACCCTCGTACAAGCATATATACCCTTCTGGGGAGTTCCAGGGGCGCCGGTCAGCTCGAGGAATCAAAATTGTGACGTTGCTGTTAAATAGACCACATGCATTCAGCATATCGTTCACGGTTTTGATCGAACTCAAACTCTTGTCGCCTCCAGTTCGTCTTTCATGGTCTAACAAAGGATCGATGTCTTCGATTGAGATTCCTAAAGGTGCGAACTGATCTTCTTCCTGTGATAACATATCTTGAGTCAGCTCGGCACTCCCGTCTTCATGGCGAATTAGTAGAGGAGTCTGTGACGATGAGGCTCCAGCCGAGCAGCGAGTTAGAAGTAGTGGGATTTCGGAGCCCGATTTACTGGATTCTCCGATCTGCGCAATGCGTATGGAGGTGCGACGAATTAATTGTTCGCTTTCGCTTTCCGGCGAAAAAGAGGGATCCGAAGTGCCCGCCATAATGTGAGTTCGGAGAGTGCGGAAGAAAAATGGAGATAAATAAATAAAAAGAAGAGAGTTCGGAGCAGATTACCTTTCACTGTTGGCAGAAAATGAGAAATGACGAAGAGAGGGACGTACTTATAGAGTCGAATGGGCGGCAACCCTATGAAAAGTAATTATGACCTACGCGACTCTTTGATTTCTGACCTAGCAGATGTGACGCAAACAACACGTGTCGTCCGGACGATTCACAGTGTTATGACACGGAAATCCGGGTAAAATCAAATAATTCCTTATGGTTTAGATCGGATATTCTCTTTTCCATAGTTCAAAATATTTGAATTGAATTTCGAATATTCAGAACTGGGGGAGACTAATTGTTGGTGCCGGATTTAGCACCCCCGACATACCGAACTAAAACAGAAAGACGATTTGGTTATTTAACCGGGAATCCGGTTAAGAACTCAATTAGGTCATTTAAGCCCAATTCGGACGGAGGAAGCCCAGCCTCGAAGGAGAAGAACCGACTTCCACTTCGCCCGGCGGCCGACTCAAGAGATAAAGCAACTTTCCTTATTTCAGTTCATCTCAGAAGGAAAGTTAATATATTATGTGATCTATGAATATGTATAAATAGGGAGAGACTTTTCCATTGTAGATCATCCAGGATCGAGTACAATTATTCAGTTCTCTTCTTGTTCTTAGCAATCTAAACCCTAATTCTTTGAGATTAATTCCCTTTCTTCTAATTTCAAAGCTTAGATCGATTTTTTAAAGAGATTACTTTACTGAATTTGTTTTCTCCCATAAACAAATTCATTGTGGAAACCTAGTTTTTACACCCCTCTTTATAAAAAAAATTATAACTACAAATAAACTAATATTAACGACTAACTTTCACGTATCATACTTATATTAGTTATCCATAAACAAAACTTGAAGGATTACTTACAGCCGAAATCTTTAATTTATAAACGAAAAGCTATATATAGCACCAGCCACAATATCAGTTATAATAATTAAAATTGAAATTAGATCTGCGACGACTAGTCGGCGAATTTCTACTCCTTACGTGTTTATATCTATGAAAAAAATGAAGTCGAGAACAAAAAGAACTAATAAATAAGTAGTTTTTTAAAAAGTACCAAACATTTTTGAAAAAGTAAAAGATTAGAGTATAACAAAAAAAAAGACATTATATTATCATCGTTTTTGTTTTTTTTTGCTCCACTGCTCTCTGCAGCACCTATAAAAGAGATGCTTTGGTACTTAGCAATGCTGTTCCGTATCTCTCACCAAACCATCTCTTCAATTCTCTCTTTCTCAAAAATCTTGTTTATTTTTCTAATAGAATAAAGAATATAAAGATGATGGTTATCTTAATACTAAAGTATGTCCTCGTGATAGTCATGACTTTGATATTGAGAGTCCTATACGATTCCATTTGTTGCTACTTCCTCACACCAAGACGCATCAAGAAGTTTATGGAACGTCAAGGCGTCACCGGCCCTAAACCACGCCTCCTTACCGGAAACATCGTCGATGTCTCCAAAATGCTCTCCCACTCCGCTTCTAAAGATTGCTCCTCCATCCACCACAACATCGTTCCACGCCTTCTTCCTCACTACGTCACTTGGTCCAAACAATACGGTATGTACAGTTAGGGCCGGTCCAACGGTTTTAGATGTCCAGCGTTAAGAGATTAAAATTTTGTGTCATTTTAATATGTTTTCTTTGTTACCGTAAAATAAAAAACTGAAAGCATGAAATTACGGTTTGGACGGGACATGCATACAATACATTTGCCAGTATATATATATTTCACATTTAACACTTAGGCCATGTCATGACTGAAATATCCTTTTACAGGGAAGAGATTTATCGTATGGAACGGGACAGAACCGAGACTATGCTTGACGGAGACAGAGATGATTAAGGAATTGCTAACGAAGCACAATCCCGTCACCGGGAAATCATGGTTGCAACAGCAAGGGACTAAAGGGTTTATCGGACGTGGGCTACTCATGGCCAACGGCGAGGCTTGGCACCACCAGCGCCACATGACGGCGCCAGCTTTCACACGTGATAGACTCAAAGGATACGCGAAGCATATGGTGGAGTGCACGAGTTTGATGGCGGAGAGGCTGAGAAAGGAAGGTGAGGAAGAGGTGGAGATCGGAGAGGAGATGAGGCGGCTCACGGCGGATATAATCTCGAGGACGGAGTTTGGAAGCAGTTGTGACAAAGGAAAGGAGCTTTTTAGTTTACTCACTGTCCTACAACGTCTTTGTGCTCAAGCCACTCGCCACCTCTGTTTTCCCGGCAGCCGGTAAGTTTTATTTTATTTCATAAAGCTTTGTTTGGATTTTTCCTTTGTGTTAGGAATTGCAATTTCTATCAAATATTTTCTTAAAAGAATAATATAGTAGTATATATATTGTTTGGTTCTCACGATTTTTTGGTGTTACTTAATTTGATGAAACGTTAATTTAACCATATCCACTAACATATTAAATTTGAAAAAAATAACAATATTTTTCATGAATGACGACTTTTACATGGTCACTATTTTGCGAACATAAAAACGTTGCATGCATCTAACTGATGACTTAACGTGTAGTAATTTTTTTTTGTATTTTAAAGGTTTCTACCGAGCAAATACAACAGAAAAATAAAGTCTCTAAAAACGGAAGTAGAACGTCTTTTGATGGAGATCATAGAGAGTCGAAGAGACAGCGTAGAGATTGGTCGGAGTATCTCCTACGGCGACGACCTCTTAGGGCTTCTCTTGAACCAGATGGATAGCAACAAGAACAACCTTAATGTTCAGATGATAATGGATGAGTGCAAGACTTTCTTCTTCACAGGCCATGAGACGACCTCTCTTCTCCTCACGTGGACTCTCATGCTCCTTGCTCATAATCCAACGTGGCAGGACAAGGTCCGCGATGAGGTTCGCCAAGTTTGTGGCCAAAATGGTGTCCCCTCCGTTGAACAGCTCTCAAGTTTTACCTCGGTATGTTCTTTTCACTCACACTATTACACTACAATCTTTCGTTGTATTTTAGTGGAACAATGGTTTCTCATCACTGTTTTCTATAGTGGCCGCTTAGACACCTAGACGTTTAGTCTCGGACGTTCTGATTGTGACCAACTCGTTGACAAGATATAACTAGAATATTTCATTAATATTGATTGACTAGGCGTTACGCCCTCCTCGAATGCTCGAGTAGCATAATGAATTATAAATATAGATTTTCATTATTGTTTTAAATAATTTTTTTTTGTTTAATGATGAGCTTGGTAGGTAATTTTCTTGCTCGTAAAGCTAGAATTCGTTATATAATTTATTCTTTATTAAAATATATAATAATAAGTAAAGGTGATTTAGTTGACCAAATAAAAATCAGAATTCTTTTGAATATACTAAAAGGAAAATGAAAGAGAAAGATCTTAAGTTTCACGTTTCCATTATAATTACAAGATATATAATTTTTAAATAAAATGTATGAGATATAAAAGTCTTTTAAAACAATTGAAACGTATGTGTTAATGTTTTATGCGTTGTTATGCATATACACATGTCTACTAAGTTTTGACTTTGGTCGAGAATTTGGATAGAATCACAATTATGTCTTTCATTTTAAAAAAATTCTTTGCTTGTAACGCCAATTTTTATGGGTGCGGGTGGGGTAGTACCTTCATTCAACACACTACAGGCAATGCCACTAAAAGTCGTAGTGCTTCTTCCGTAACTAAATCTCAATTAGTACATATCTGGTCAACTTTAATATGATATAACTAGAATATTTCATTAATATTGCCATAAAATATTATTATATAGTTTTGAAGTCAGATGATTCATTTCACGTAATGACAGTACAAAATTCATGTATTTATTAGACCAATATGAAATTTAATTACATAAGCATTGTTCAACATTTGATTAGATAGACCGAGAGACTCGTGATGAGGCTTTCCACATCTAAAATCGAAATAAGGCAGATTTAATAATGAGATAAATAAAATATTCCACTTGTTGAAAAGATTAGCACTACAACATGCTTTGCATAAAATACTAAAAGATATCATTCATTAAACGATTTTGACAGCTTGAAAGGCAATTCTTAAAACCATGTAAAGATCTGTGAGAAAGAGTCATAAGGCACTTCATAAGATTGTTAGATATGATATCTTAAAGGATTTGCTATAATTTAATATTCAACTAACTTATCTTTCTTTCTTTATTTTTTCTTCTTTCAACAGTTAAACAAAGTGATAAACGAGTCACTACGACTTTACCCTCCTGCTACTCTTTTACCAAGAATGGCATTTGAAGACATAAAATTAGGTGACCTTATCATCCCTAAAGGTTTATCTGTATGGATCCCTGTCCTTGCAATCCATCATAGTAAAGAATTATGGGGTGATGATGCGAACGAGTTCAACCCTGAGCGATTTGCAACTAAAACTTTTGCATCTAATCGGCATTTCATGCCTTTTGCGGCTGGACCAAGAAACTGCATTGGCCAGACTTTTGCAATGATGGAAGCAAAGATAATATTAGCAATGCTTGTTCCCAAATTCAGTTTCGCTATATCGGATACATATAGACATGCGCCTATTGTTGTGCTTACTATAAAACCCAAGTATGGAGTTCAATTAGTTTTGAAGCCACTTGATTCGTGAAAGGAGAGGCTTATCTAGTAAAGCTCTGTGAGAGAGTTCTGATTTTTGAGTGACATGAGGGATTTGTAATTGATACGATTTTGAAATGAGTATAATAAAGAGTCTTTTGTTTATTAATTTGATAATTAATTACATTTTTTTATGGAATCGAACATAATATTAATTCAACCAAACAAAAAATGTTTTTACAAAATATGTAACATAAGTTGATAGATTAAACGCTGATAATTACAAATTAAAATTGGTCGCAAGTTATCTCAAAGATTGGTGATTAATTTTCGAGTTGCATTCGTCGTTAATTAAATAACAACATTTCCAAATATGTATTGTACAACATCCATGCATGATAACTCTTCTATACAACACTCCGTAAACAGATGACACTCGGGCCTCATGACGCGGTGGTTCCAATCTCGCCATGGTCCCAAATGATACTCTTTCTCTGACTCATCTGTAAAAATAATCTTTTCACACTTCTAGAGATTGTCTTAATTTCTATTGAATTTGGTCCTTGTTGCTTGAGAGTATTTATTCAAATTTAATGTGATTACTATTGAGTAATTTTTGGTCTTATTCCATTGGTGATTAATCTGTAACTGTGAGAGATAACGTATAATTACTTGCATTGAGGAAGGAATTTTTTTATTGGTGCTAATAACATTTGACAGACAAAAGTAAGAAAAGGAAAAAAAGAATCAAACTAATTTCCAAACTCCAAACTCATAACATGGAAATCATCAAAAGTCAACTTCTATAAAAATAACGGAAAGAAATACAAAGTCAAAATAAGTGGAAATGCACTGCATCAAACAACTTCTAACCTTAGAACAAGTAATTCATTAAAATAAAATATTACTATTTACCAAAACTAATGATTTTTTTTCGCGAATCTAAAAGAAACCCACATTGCAAGTCATGGGATAGAGGGTGAAAAGTGGGTTGATGGCTTCCAGTTTTTAACAATTTATAAAATTCTTTCGTTTGTCGAAAGACTTATTTATATAATATTTGTTCACATGCTTATAATCACAATTTCACTATATATCCCCTCGTTTGGAAAGTTAATATACTCAATGATACTCACATTTTGTTAACATAATCAATCATGAATTGATACTTGATAGTACTTTTTTCTTGAAACTGAAGTTTATTCGTTTTTAAGTAAGTGCGTAACTTGACCAATTTGAAAAATCATTTAACGTAGTTGAAATAACGGAATTTTTTAGTTCTTCGAACTTCCATTGTGTGCTAAAATGTATATATATATATATATATATATATATATATATATTGTTTACCATTTTTCTTACCCTAATTATTATATATATATATATATGTATATTTCAAAATGTTTTGAAAATTTTACGTCTTTTTGTCAACTTTCACAATTTCAAAAATTTAAGAAATTTTCAGAAACGTAAAATTTAATTATTGTTTGCAATATGTTTGTCACTAACCATACAATATTAACTTTTTTACATTATTTGGTTCAACAAAGTGACCGATAACCTATTTATTCTACCTACCTAGTACCTACTATATGGACGCGAATTACTGGAGCTGAATTCTGCTAATTCAAAAGACCGTAAAGATGACTACTTGATTACTGGAGTTAAATTCGTTCAAAAAAAAAAAAAAAAAGATTACTGGAGTTAACTAATTGGTTAGGTTCATGACATTAACTTTTTTCCTTTTATTTAACTTCAATGTGTTTTTGGATACGTTTATAAGTTTCTCTGTAAAACACTGTCAAATTGACAGTGCACTCGTAAGATTCTGGCTTGGAAACTAAAGTTGGGCTATGACGATACTTTCTTTTAAGTAAATCAAGAGCTTATTTCTTAGACCAATAATGAAAGGGTGCCAGATTAAAGTATGAAAAGTTAGTCGCCCTAATTTATCTTACATTAATTAGTTGAAGATGTGTAGAAACAAATCTTTTTCATAAAAATTAATTAAAAAAATACATGAAGAGTTTTGACGGTTGTCTCTGGTCTAAGGCCGCATTGTTTTTTTCTTTGGCTTTGAGGTCAGATTATGTTCTCTGGCCTATCTTCATCTTATTTTTTGGACTGTATAGGACAAAAAGGTGAATTTAGAAAAAGAAAGCTATAGAAACTCATAATTATATAGTAAAATGGGTTCAATCAAGATAAGCCGTTAAATAATTAAGAAACATGACAAATGATAGGAATTATAAGTGATGGGGTAACGAGTCGATATATTTTTAATTAAATTGATTGTGTTCTTGTTTTAGGCCAGCACTTATAATGACTATAAGCTTGATTTTTGCATCTTATCTTTCGTTATATTTTAAGTGACTGAATCGATAAAGCACCTTATTTCATAAGACCATCTCAGACAAACTCTCGAACCTTCAAATTTAAAGGGTTTTTTTTTTTTAATTTCAACAGACCATTAAACCTTCAAATTTTAAGAGTTTGAATATTAAACCTTCAAATTTGAAGATGCATTATTGAGACTCTTAAATTTTTCTACAAATTTTATTTTAATGCTTATAATATATATATCGTACAAATAATTATATCAAATTCAATTGTTATAAATATATCTATATAAATTCAAACATACTAAATTAAACTTGAATTTATTGATATATAAAATATATACCATTAAAAAGTATTTTTTTTTTACAAAAATAATGCAATAATTAATCATATATGAGAGATGAAATAGTTATATTGAGTAATTTTATACTTTTACATGTAATTTTCTTTTATGTTTTTTGAAAATTACATATTATTTTGTTGTATCATATAAGGTTTGTATTTTTTAATATTGTTTGATAGAATTTTTTATTGTGTGTTATATATATTTAAGAAAGTTTTTATTCATTATAACTAATTTTTGCTAATATTGTAGACTATAATGTAAATATAAAAAAATTTAGAAATAAATTTGAGGATGTATCATTGGAGTAAGTGACCCTCAAACCCTTATTTTGAAAGTATGCTCCCCTTAAAATGAAGGCTATGTTTATGTGTGTTTTATTATTATATATGTAATTTAGATTATCATGTAACCTTTATATGTAATATTGTGTGTTGTATAATAGAATAAATAATATTCTGTGTTGTGTAATATATAAAATGTATATTATATATTTATTTATGAGTTTTTATCATTATTAGTGATTTTTGGAAATATTAAGAACTATATTACAAATTAATTAGTTTTTAAAGATATTTTTGAAGTTTCATTTTTGGAGCAAACCACCCTCAAATCTTCATTTTGAGGATTTGCTCCCTTCAAAACGAGGAGTCCTATTGAAGATGCCCTAAGGGAGGATATGTCAAATTGTATTATATAAATTTTAACTTTTAAAACTATTTTATATGGTTTACGAAAAAAGCTATTGTATATGTCTATTACTCATTTATTATATAAATTCTAACTTTTAAAACTATTGATTTTTTTTTGTATTTTGCACCAAACCTATTTAAGAAAAGTAATATGTATATCACGAACAAAAAGTTCTTAGCAAGTCAAATTTTAGTAGTAGTCAAACGACCACACACAAATTCTCAATCCTCGCATAAGATCCACGGGAAACGATTTCACCGGAACTCCATAATTCCAATGAGACAACTGACATAGAAATCGCTCCTTACAAAAACTCCCACAATACACCAAACACCACCTCATCTAGTTATTGAGTTGCACAACCAACCATCCCTATCGACCGAGTAACAAGAGAGGCGGGCTAGAATATTTGATTCCGCCCACCAACGGAAAACACTTCTTTATGAATACTCCAATTCACTATCCACTCCTCAAGTGTCGAATGACACCTCCACCTGGTGTCGAAAATCACCCATCACACCACTTGCAAACCAACACACATGGTGTCGATCAACACTCTCCTAGTGTCGGTCGACACTGACGTCCAAAACATCACTTCCATCGATCTCTCCTCATCCAAACCTAACTCCATCTGTCCTCCTATAAACCAAACACATAAGAACATGCTGGTGTCGACCGACACCCCTTTGGTGTCTCTCAACACCCCAATCATACCACAAAACCGCTATGCCATACCACAATACAAACACTTGATTAAATCACAAACCAACCATTAATTTCACAAACCCACCGTTGGATTATAGCACCACGAAGTTCCCGACCAAATTTAAGCTGAAATCGGACTCCATTTAATCCTCCAAACATTGCTCCGAAGTAGCTATCTCGGACGAGTCCGCGATGTCTGTACGTAAGTGTTGGTGTCGACACCAACCCAAAAACCACGACCAGAGCCTCCCTTCAAGCTTGTTTTCGCCATAGACCCTAATCCTTCAAGACTAATGATTCCCTAATCGATTAAACACCAAACAACACGACTTACCTCGATAACAACCATGAAAAAGTCTCCTTGACTCTCCCAATCCACCTTCAAGTAATCACATCCTTCCCCACACTCATATAGATGATGGATCTCCCTTCTCCTTCTCCTAACCCTCCTAAAGACTTTCTTTGCTCTCAGGATCAAACTCACAAACTTTCTCTCCCAAAAGCGACAAAACACCACTAGCACCTGGAAAAGAGTCTGCTAGTGCCTTTAAAACGAGGTGGTTTCCAAACCTAAACCAAGCTAAGCCGAACAATTTTGAAATGAACCAAACCACCTCCAATTTAGTGATGTCGATCGACACCCTTCTTGATGTCGATCGACACCCACCTTAAATTTGGGTTCGGGATATTATAAGTGGTATTTACAAATTTTTGGAGTATAAAAGTATTAAGTATCATTGTTAAAATGTATTATTAATAATTCAAAATGATACAAAAGATATAATATTAAATATAATTAGAGTGATAGATAATTTTAAAACTAAATAACATATTTATAAATACTGTATATTAGAGGTGGATGACGATGCAGCTGCTGGAACAGATCGTTGTGTTGAACAAAGAGCTGTGATGGAACATGACTTTGCACCAGACCACAGACCTATGAGTCAGACAAGGAAACAGAGCTGATGTGTTGGGACAAAGATTGGACAAGGTGATGTGTCATGGGATTGTGATGAGTCGGCTTTGAAGATAGATTCGAAATAAGCCGGGAAGATATGGAGAATATTTGTCTCGACGTTTAAGGAATAAAGGACCTTGGGGAGCAAGTCATTGCCATATCAAAGAGTATTCAAAGATATTCTTGTTAGGATTCTACGAGATTGGGTATAAATAGTCTAGGGTTAGCCGCAGAAAGTTTTTAACACTTTAGAATCATTATGGTGAGATTGTAAAACTTCAAGGCTAGATAAGAAACTACGAAGGTGAGTGTTGGATGGTTCTCTTAGATCTACACAAGGGTGTGTAGAGATAGAGAGGAGAAGAGTGCTTAGATTCAATCTTGTATTCATTAACATTTGATTAATAAGATTGAGTAGAAAAACGTTGCTTGGCGCGTTTCCAAGTATAATCTCTATACCTTAACAATTGGTGAACTGACATATTTTTTGGGTCTATAGGTGCAACAGTCTGCTAATGGAATCTTTGTTTCACAAATCACATATGCTAGGAGCTTGGTGACAAGGTTTAGAATAACCAAAAGTAAGGACGCTAAAATACCTATGGGTGTAAACGACAAACTCTCAAAGGACGAAGCTGGAGAGGATGCCGATGAGAAACTATATCGAGGAATGATTGGCAGCTTGTTATATTTGACTGCAAGTCGACCAGACATCTGTTTGGCTGTTGGAATATATGCAAGATATCAAGCCAGACCTAAAAAGTCTCACCTACTAGCCGTGAAGAAAACCATCAAGTAAATTAAAGGGACAACATAACTTGACATCTACTACACCAAGGAAACAACTACCAGCTTAACAGGATATTGTGATGCTGATTGAGCAGGCTTTGTAGCCTACCGTCGAAGCACAAGTGGTGGATGTTTCTTCATGGGCAACAATCTGATATCGTGGCATAGTAAGAAGCAGAACAGTGTATCTTTATCAACTATTATAGTTGAGTACATTGCATTTCGAAGTTGTTGCACACAATTGATGTGGATGAAACTGATGGCTGTAGACTAGTATGATTTTTGATTCTCTTTTAATTCATTGTGATAATCAGAGTGCAGTTAATATATCAAAGAATCATGTTCAGCATTCACGTACTAAACATATTGACATTAGACATCACTTTATTTGTGAACTGGTTGAGGCGAAACTGATTGAGATTGATCATGTTAGTAAAGAATTTCAGCTAGCTGATTTATTTATTAAGCCATTGGACTTTCACATATTTGTAAATATGAGAAAGTCCATTGAGATTTGTGAGATTTAATCTTTTCTTTGAGTTGTGCTGATTGAAGGATAGGAACAAACACTAGGACATACCATGGAAATCCAAGGATACATAGAAGATCAGTGTGTTGTATTGTGTCTTGAACTTTGGTGGGAAATAGCTACCTGTCATGCCGATCCGTGCATCATGTCAAATGTTGTCATGTTATTAGGAAGTCAAAGAGCTGAGGAGAGACACAAAGGTGCATGAAATTGGGTGTTTGCAGTGTGTTGTAACATTCAAACAACATCAACACACGCTGGAGTACTAACGACTCTGTCAAAAGCATGCACAAGAATCAGCGATTGAGAATTCAAGTGATATAACTGATTCATGGAGGTTAAAAAAGTTCATTGTGTTACAAGAGATGATATGGCCTTGTGAATTCTCAAAGATATGTGAAGTATATATTAAAGAATTATAATAATAATAATAATAAAAAAGAAGGAGGTATGTCATATCTCTTGGTTGTGTACTCTCCAAAGAATTTTCCAGCTGCCTATGCATGCTTGGATGGCACTGATGGATTATAGGCAAGACAATGTGAAAGACTAACCATTGATCTCAGCCATCAGTTTTCAAAAATTCAGAAGGTAGTGGTAGTTTCTGTTGAATGTTCTAAACGAGTAAATTGGCAAAGCTCACAAGGGAAGAGTCTCTAGGTACATGTTTTTAAGACAATAAAAAAAACATGTCAACTCACTCTAGGTCCCTCTATCAGTCCTCTGATATGTGGTGTGTAGGATTTACTCAAGTGTTTGTGGTTGCTCAGGTGGTTGTATTTACACACATGTCTCGATTGGCATTAAGTGTGTTATGTGAGTGATTACAGGATATTGTTGGCTGTCAACGTTGGTTACTCAAGGCCTATCTTAGCTCGCTAAGGGTGATGTATATAAGAGGGAAAACGCCTAGACTTTTCCCCATCATGTCAATCGTGCACACGAACGGTCCCTAAAGTAGATTTCTATTTTCTTTCTCTTTTTTATTGTGTTCTTCTGATTCTCCCTTTTTGGTTTATCTTCTTCAATCTCAGATTGCAAAGATGAAGTCAATCCTTAGTGGTCTACACCAATTTGTGAAGCCCCGACAAGACATCGCCTCGATGGATCATATGCTATCGGATGAAGTTGCAACCTCTGCGGCGCCAAATCCTACGGCGCCTCCGTGCATAAAAATGGTGCTTTACAATCCCGATTGACCGGATCCTGGCGAGACCGCAAAGCAGCAAGCTGAGTCGTTGTAACAACGAGACATTCCAATTTCCACACCTTCTGATCTACCACAAACCTCTGATGCATGTGACTCTTCCTCTGCCCTTCCGCGGTGTAACTAGTCTTCTCAATCCTCTCTGGTGATTGAAGTCTCCCATTCTGAACCGGCGTTTGAGATTTCGGGTCCGGGTATCTCATCACGCCTATGCAAGCGACATCACATGAATAATGAATCCTTAGCTTCTCCTAAACGATCATGTCTTGTTCGTGAGAAGGAAAAACATGTGGTTCGTGGTTCAGAGGTTAGACCATTCGATCGGGAACGTTTCAGTTCTCCTAAAGTGGCGCACATGTATGTCTCCTTCTCTGTCCATACTTTGGATCTAGAAGCATGTTATGTTTTTTTAGATGATGGCATAGTTAGATCCCTGATTGCGAAGTCTGGGCTGCTTAAAACTGCTACGAAGGTCGGTCCCTATGTGGCTGATGTGGTGTATGAGTTTTGGGCTAATTTACCAATGGTGAAGGTGGATACGGATTCTGTGGAGGTCCTTGTTAGTGATTGGGTGTATGTTTTATCCCATACATAGATCGATGAGTTGTTTGGTCTCAGGTCGGTAGATTTTCATGATCAACACCAACAGACTACTGCGGTTATGGAGGATGACTTGGCACTATTTATGTCAGTTGGAAAGGTAAAGCTCTGCAAACAGTTGGTTCCCGCTGTTGTCAGGAATCCGATCATAGGAACTGCACAAGCTTTGTTGCAGTAACTGAATGCCTACAGCTAATAATGGTTCTATCTCAGCAAGCAGGACCATGGTCATCTACATGATTATGCATTAGATTCCCTTTGATTTTGGAAGAATGGTATATGATCAGATCCTTCAGCTTGGTTTGCAAGCTTAGTCAACCTTTCGGTTGCCGTTTCCCAATCTGATCTATCAACTGTTACAAGCTTAGAATCCTGTGAAGCTTGTCAGTCTGACACTTGATCGCAAGCCTGTTCCTGGTAAGAAGCCTATGCCAAAGCCGGTGAGGTCTAAACTCCAAGATGATTCGTCTGCTGATTTCAAAGCCATGCATATGGCCATTAAGATTCTGTAGGAAGCCTTAGTTAAAGGTAAGTTCGTTTCTCCTTGCTCTATTTGCTGGTTAGTTGTTTTGTGTTTTTGACTCATATTTGACAAACATGCAGGGGGAGATGATGATTCGGACTCCGATGAATGAGGGGGAGTTTGATTTGTGGGGGGAGCTTGAGCTGATCTTTCTTCTTTCTTGTTGTGTTCTTATTATGTTTTTTTTGTTTGATTATCTCTTTACAGAACCTTGTTATCTTTTGGTCTGTATAAGTTTGAACTTGGTTTGATTGAATTAATATTCGTTTGGTTAATGCACTAGGTCTCTGTTTTGTTGCCATGCTGCTTGCCTCTGTTTATGTTTGTTTTCAAAATTACTTGTATGAGGTGCTTTTGTATCAAACTGAGTCAAAAATGGAGAGATTTAAGATGCAGCTGTTGGAACATATCGCTGTGTTGAACAGAGAGCTGTGATGGAACAGGACTCTGCACCAAACTACAGACCTATGAGTTCAGAAAAGTAAACGGAGCTAACGTGTCGGGACAAGATTGGACAAGGTGATGTGTCATGGGATTGTGATGAGTCTGCTTTGAAGATAGAGTCAAAATAAGCTGGGAAGATATGGAGAATATTTGTCTCCACGTTTATGGAATAAAGGACTTTGGGGAGCAAGTCATTGCCATATCGAAGAGTATTCGAAGATATTCTTGTTAAGATTCTACGAGATTGGGTATAAATAGTCTAGGGTTAGCCGCAGAAAGTTTTTAACACTTAGAATCATTGTGGTGAGATTGTAAAAATTTAAGATTCTACGAGTGCTTAGATTCAATCTTGTACTCATTAACATTTGATTAATAAGATACAGTAGAAAAGTGTTGCTTTGCACGTTTCCGAGTATAATCGTGTGTTGATAATCTCTATACCTTAACATTGGAAACATATAAAGTATTGTGAAACCTTTATGATCCTGGTAAATATCTCTAATGTGCAACGTTTTTCCTCTCTTAATTTATACATCGTGTTTACTTGCTTTAATATTACTTTCGTCATTAGAAAAACTTAAAAACAATCTTTCAACTTATTGTCGTTTTAGCTATATTTTGTTTTCTGAATTTACTCTCTTTTTTGCTTGATCTTTTTTTTTTGTTTGTTATCCACACATTAGAAGGAAACTCCACGATTGGTAGCTTAAATTAAAGGAAAAGAGTTTACAAAGGAAGTTTTTACTATTAAAATTCTAGACGACCGAGCGAGGCAATCTGCCTTTAGATTCGAAGAACATGAGATATACGACAGGGTAAAGAGTGGAAAGGAATACCGAAGCCGTTGCAAATCATCTAGTAGATTAGAGAACGCCGGCCAGTCTTCTGGATCTTAGACCATCGCAAGTAATTCTGCACAATCCGTCGCAACCCCACCAACAAGAATACTCTTCATGGCCCAAATCAGTGCTTCTAACTCCAAGTGAAGAGGGGATGGACTTCATTGGAGGTGTTTTGCTCCCCACTACAAGAAAACCTGCGTTTAGCGACTACCACTTGTGACTCTTTATTCAGTCGCAAAAAATAGCGACCACTTAGCGATTCATTTACGACTGTTTCCCGACCAAATTTACAGAAGAAGCAAAACAGTCGCACATTTACGACGGAAACATTATAGTCGCAAAACTATCGCATTTTGAGACTGTTCAGTGACAGTAATTTATAAAAACACAAAGAGTCACAAATTAGCAAAGATTTTGCAACGTATACTCCGGTCACAAGTTTATTTATCGATAACTTGCTAACTCCTATTTTTTTGCGACGAATGTGCTACGACATGTGCGACTTATTTGCAACTCTTTTGCTACTGTTTAGCGTCTAACACCTGAATTAGATACTGGTTTTCGACTCCTTAGCAACTCTCGATTTTTTGAATTTGAAATTTCACATTAGAGCATGTTTCTATACACATTTCCACTTTGAATTGATCAATATCAGTCATATAAAATTTGTCAAAGCTTTCCATTTCAGTATTTAGACACAAAAATTTCATAATATCTAAATCATTGTAAAGAGTACATGTTATTTCATAAGAAGGTTTGTAATTTTATGAAAATTGCAAAACAAAGATATGAAAACAATATTTAAAGGTCATAAACTATTTCATATACTCTATAAGACAATCATGAGTCCATATTGTTGATTGATATCAATAGAACTCATCAAAAATGATAGATTCCAAAAATTTGTATTGTGACTAAAGTCGGAGAGTCACAATAGGGTAACAATTTGCGACTAACTTATTACTAACTTTGCGACTCTTGTTTTTTGCGACTATCTTGCTATTAACTTTGCGACTACTGTGCAACTACTTTTGCGACTGTTTAGCGTTTAACACCTGTGCTAGATACTCTTTTGCGACTGTTTAGCGTCTAACACCTGAATTAGATATTGGTTTGCGAATCCTTAGCAACTCTCGATTTTTTGAATTTGAAATTTCACATTAGAGAAATGTTAACATGTTTCTATACACATTTCCACTTTGAATTGATCAATATCAGTCATATAAACTTTATCAAAGCTTTCCATTTCAGTATTTAGACACAAAAATTTCATAATATCTAAATCATTGTAAAGAGTACATGTTATTTCATAAGAAGGTTTGTAATTTTATGAAAATTGCAAAACAAAGATATGAAAACAATATTTAAAGGTCATAAACTATTTCATATACTCTATAAGACAATCATGAGTCCATATTGTTGATTGATGTCAATAGAACTGGTCAAAAATGATAGATTGCAAAAAATTTTATTGTGACTAAAGTCGGAGAGTCACAATAGGGTAACAATTTGCGACTAACTTGTTACTAACTTTGCGACTCTTGTTTTTTGCGACTATCTTGCTATTAACTTTGCAACGATTTCCCTACCCTTCTGTGACTATTGTGTTACTCTATTTGACCATTTTATTATTTTTTGCCAAGGTTTAGGCGCGTAATATCCCCCTTTTTTTTTTTAGTATGTGTCTCTTTTGCGACTACTTTGCGATTCCTCTTCTTTAATTACTAGGCAAAGAACAAAACAATCTCTATTCTTTCTCTCTTTCTATTTTTTGACTAAGTGTCGAAAACCTCTCAAATCTCTCTTCTTTCTCCTCTTGAATCTCTCCTCTTGTCCTCTCAAATCGATCAAATCTCTCCTCTTCTCCTCTCAACTTTCTCCTCTTTCTCAACTCTCTCTAATGGCTGGTAGGGGTCGCGGAGGCAGATCCGTTGGAGGTGTTAGGGGTCGCGGAGGCAGATCCACTGGAGGTGTTAGGTTTACAATTGTGCGAGTACAAGGGAACCCAGTTCTGCCGCAGTTAATCAGGCTTCCGATGGTGGGACTTCATGCGGAGGTCGAAGTGGTGTCGGAACGTCGTCTCACTCCTCGAATCCATCAGGCTCTCAGTCCGTGACTAATTCAAATAGAACTATGACATCCCAGTTTCCGCCGAGGACACAACATTCGCCTCCTGCTTCTCAACCACCGGGGGTTGCTTCTCCACCACTGTGGGTTGCTTCTCCACCACCGCGGTTTGGTTCTCAACCACCGCGTCTTGCTCCTCAACCACCGCCTCCTGTTCCTCCACTCATACAATAACAACCAGACCTAAACATGGAAGAGGATTACGAAGAAGAAAACCCTAATCCCAATCCTGCCGAAGAAGAAAACCCTATCCCTAATCCAGCCGAACAAGACTACCAAGATTTGTTAGATGCTATGCTAGCTCTTCCAGGCCGACAACATCTCCCAGTTCTGTCTGTCGATCCCATCCCAGGCGTTGAGACTCTATGGTAATTTCTCTTTGCTCTTAGTGTTAGGTTGATTGTTTGGTAGGTTGAGATTGATTGTTTTTTTTGAGATTGAAATTGTTTGTTTTGTTGATTAAGTTGAGATTGAGATTGAGATTGAGATTGTTTGTTTTGTTTTGAGATTGAGATTGAGATTGTTCTCTTTGCTCTTAGTGGTAGGTTGAGATTGATTGTTTTGTTGATTAAGTTAGAGGTTGTGTTTGATTGTTTGGTTAAGAATAATTGTGTTAATTTGTATTGGTCAAGACTGATTGTGGTTAAGAGTGATTGTGTTTGTTTTGTGACAGGTTTAACAGACACAAAGGAAAAATTTCTCGGGTGATTTCTGGATTATTTAGAAGGAAATTTGATGGTCCTTACTACAGCTGGAAGGTTACTCCTAGACCCATTCAAGAGAGATATTTCAGGACATTTGCAGTAATGTCTTATAGCTTTCAAAGTTTTATTATCTCTCATAACTGACTTATTATCATCACTAACTTAACTCAATTGTAATATGTAGCGGAAGTTCTATTGGGATACTGGGATTACGGAGCTTGTTAGAGATGGGTTCTTAAATATAGCCAAGAAACAAATGAAAGGCATTGCTAGTCAAGCTAAAAGCAGGGGTAAACAACCTGTTTGGATCACCAGTGCAGAACTGTGGGCTGAGATGTGTGATCATTGGAACGAACCTGATGTAATGGAGAGGAGCTCAAATGCCTCACAGTGTAGAATCTCCGATCGTGGTGGTCTTGGAGTCGACAAACACCTTGCCGGTCAGAAATCATATGTGCAAGTTCATCAAGAAATGGTAATTTAAAATTGCTTCCATGATTTTAACACCCTAAACACATTGCTTCCATGATTATAACACCCTAAACACCTTGTTTCCATGATTTTAACATTTCACAATTTCTTTGTAGGAAGAAGAATTGGGCTGTCCGGTATCATTTGCCAAAGTGTTCATGAAGACACATACTCGAGCTGACGGATCGTTTGTTGATCAAAAAGCTAAACAAGTAGTTGAGACTTATGAGAAAACATTAGAGGAGAGACTGTGTGAAGTGGACGATGATGGTCCAGAAAATTCAGGGAATTCTTCTGAACGTTCAACTCATCGTACTCTCAGCATTGATGAAAAGAATGATATCTTTCTTAAGGTAACTCCTTAGTTTCTTTATTTTGATGAGTGTGTATGATTATTCTTAATGATAACTTTCTTTATTTTGATGAAAAGAATGAGTATTTTCCTTTCTTAATCCATATTTTAGTTTTCTTAATCCGCATGGTTTCTTTATTTGCTGAGCATTTTGATTTCTTAAGACTTGTTTCTAGCCTTGATGTTTTTCTTTGTTTTAGTGTACTCAAACAGATGAGAAGGAAAACCTTTTTGGTCTTGGATCTCTTGTTGAGACACTTAGGAAAGGGAAAAGGAAGGAAAGCTATGCAGAATCTTCTCCACCATCACTTCTCGAGCTTCATGAACAACTTCGCAAGAAAATAGCTCATCTAGATGCTGAGAATGCCCGACGTGAGAAGGAGCATCAAGAGCTTCTCATCTACGTGAAAGAGAAAGATCCAGCATATGATACTATTATTGCTTCCTTGCGACCAAGAGTACCAGCAACAACACCAACAACCACACCTGAAGACATCATACCACCAGCCACCGTGTCAGGTACTCACCAGCCACCGCCTTAGACACAACACCAGCCACCACATCCCCTTTCTCCACTTACTCCAAGTTCTAAACATTGTGTTTTCTAAAAAAAACATGAATTGCTTGTTTGAGACTTTTTACTTGTTTTTGCTTTAGGATGATCTTTTTGGTAAATACAATGATTATGCTAATCTTTATGTTTATTGAATGATTATGATATCTTTTGTGGTAATTTGGTTTTCAATTTTAATTTATTGTGATTCATTCCAAATTTGATAGATAAACAGGTTTATTATATGCTAAAATATCACCAAATTGCGACCAAATTTATTTCTATGAAATTATTGGACTAGTGGCAAACTGGTTACTAATAAACGAGGACTATTTTGCGACGACAAAGGAGTCTGAAAATGGTCACACAATTTAATCACTAACTTGCGACTGACTTGTAACTACTTTTACGACCGAAACTTCCTAATATAAATAGTCTGTAAAGAGTCGCTTATTAGCGACTATATAAGGGGATTCATAATTCCGTCGTAAAATTGCGACCATTTTGAGACACCTAAATTTTGCGACCATTTTTTAGCGACTATCTGAAATAGTCGCGTAGTAGTCGCAAAGTAGGTTTTTGCGACGATTTTTGGAGTCGCTAAACGCTTGTTTTCTTGTAGTGCCCATCAATAAGGTCTGATCGTCACCGTTACAATACCACCAACCCAAACCCGAATTGAGGTCTGACGCTATCCAGGAATCATCTATCTTACAACGGGAAACTGAACCTTGTGGAACCCACAGATCCACGGGTGCCGAGGAACCTAAGGTACCCGAGGAATCTGCAACTTGAATTTGTGCCTCCTCCCATAACTTTTTATCACATAAAGCTGGTTAACAATATCAATAGGCTCTAATTACGTACCTTGAAATTCTTTTTTATTTTTTATATTTCCATAGCGACTGTAAAATCCATGGTAGTTTATGATAATTATCCAGTTCGCCAGAATGAGAAAACCACCCTGAAAAGATGAAATCCAAACTTCAATACAGTGACTCATAGGGAAACCCCTCTGTTAAAACTGAATTCAGAACCATATCCCAAGTTTGACGCGAGCGAAGACACTCAAACAGAGCATGATTAATCGTCTCAATCGCGGAATCACATCTTTTGCACCAATTATCACATTGAACACCGCGGGGAACTAAACGGTCCATCACAAGGAGAGTACCATATGCAATTTGCCAAAAGAAATACTTAATTTTGGGTGCAACGCGAAGATTCCATGCATTGGCTTTTAAGACTGTACAAGTTGGACCAAATACTACATCGTTAACCATTTCTCGTGCAATCCCATACCCTGGTTTAACCGAATACTTATCAATTCTTGTATAGTGTCGTACCAACCGATCAGGCTTGTAAGACTTACTTATAGCCAAGCTAAGAATAATCTGAACGTCTTCAGGATCCATAATTTTTCTGAAGGATTGGCAAATGCCACTTATTAGTGACCAGATCAACCATAAGATTAGGGTGCAGGATCCTCTCCCTCCCATTCTTAGGTCGTGGGTGGTGATCAGGGATCCAAGGGTCTCTCCAAACCAAAATAGTTACCTGGAGCCTACCATCCATTGTGCACCTTGTTCGACTAAACCTTTTGTCAAAATATACTTCTCCAGCCAAACGATGGAGACGTAGGCTTTTGGCTAACAAAGTATGAATATTCCTAAAATACCGACCCTTCAGTACTGGAGCAAATAAGGAGTTCGGGTATTGAATTAACCGCCAATACTGTTTAGCTAGCATTGGATCGTTGAATATATCTAAATCTCGGAAATCCAACCCTCCGTCACACGTTATTTCACAGTTTTCCCCAAACAATCATATCTAAGTCTTGATCGTTATCTTTAGAACTCCACCAAAAATTAGAAATAGCGCTTGTAAGTTTAGAAGTCAAATACTGAGGAAGTTTAAAGCAAGACATAACATAGGTTGGGAAAACGAGAGCAACTGATTTAATTAATATCTCTTTCCCACATTTCGTCAAATACTTTGTTGACCAACCATTCACCTTGTCATTGACATAACTAAAAAGTTTATTCGTTGAACCCTCAAGCCTTTCAGGTATACCTAGCTAGGAGCCCATATTTTCTTCTTTAGAAATACCAATCATAATTTTTAACTGCTTCCGAGGCTGGTTTGGTATTTTCTTCCCAAAAAGAATAAATGATTTTGAAATACTACGTATGAATAATTGTGCACTTGCAAATTTTTATGTGGTTTCTAAAGTAAAATCTTGAGTGAAAAAAACTAAACATGTCAATGGCGACGATATCTCCACAACACCACGTACGTAATAGTAATTTTGTAGCTATTTTCTTCCAACTCTCTCTCTCTCTCTCTCTCTCTATACCTTTAACTCGTCATCTTTGTCTATGGTTAGGTTGTGATCGGTTAGTGGCAGCTCGCATAGCCCAGAGTTTGACTTGGCTAAGGCTGTTGTTTTCCGACCTTTCTTTGGTTGAAACCGGTTTATGTTGTCATTTTTGCTTTTTTTATTGGAAGAGAATCGATGGAAATCTCAAGAAAACGAACGTTGGAGGTCAGCATCTTCGAAGATGAAAACGAATTTGCTGAAGTTCCTCTCTCTGTAAGAAGGCAAATTGACGATCTTCTCAGCCCACCTCCGGCGTCTCTCACGGCGTCGGAACCCCTTCCTTCCTTTAATCACAGGCCCTCCCCTCCTCATGGGGAAGATAAAACCTAAGAAAGCAAAAAAGAAGTCTTCAGGAGTCTCTTCGCCGTCAGGATCTGTTTCTCCGGTCTCCTCCTCCTCAAATGAAAAGGGACAACAACTCCCCGAGCCGTCTGTCTCTAAATCCCCGCTAAAGATCGCCTCAGCCGTGGTTAATGTCTCCGGCTCAGCCGAAAATTCCCATGTTTCGCTAGATCTGGGTGTAAAACCTGCGTCTCCGACCACAGTGTCTCGGATTAAATCTATTCAGTCTTGCGATGCCTCAGCTACCGTCCTGGCGACCAGCTCAGTCATTGCTCAGACGAAAGTTCCTAGCTTAAATCTAGGTCTGAATGCCTCAGCTACTGTTCACAAGGTTAGCTCAGCCAACACAGAACTAGTAACAGTTGACTCTTGCAATGAAGTCGCCACCAAAGTCGGTGAGGCTTGCCATGAACATGTCCCCCAGCTTCCGGCTACCAATAAAGCTGATGCAGTGATCTCTAATTCCACGACACAGAGAACAGTGTCTCCGCCATCAACACAGCCCGCCGAGAGCAACGAATGGGTAGGCTTATTCAAAAGCAATACAAAGAGGTTATCCAAGAAAGGGGAAGCTTTTATCCTGCCTTCAGGTGAAGCCTGTGTGAAGATACCAAACTCAATTATTGAGAAAAACATGAAGTCGTGGGAGTCCTTCATTATTGGCCAATTCTATGCAGACCCTCCTCCACAAGCGCTAATACACCCTATTCTTAACGGTATTTGGAGTCCTAAGTTCAAAGATATCGCTGTTTCAAAATTGGATGGCAATGCTTTCCTTTTTCGCATCCCAAACTCCCAGACTCGTCGCCGTGTTGTTAATCAAAGGCTTTGGCAAGTTGAAGGACAAACCATGTTTGTGGGAGATTGGGAACCAGGTACGGTCCCAGTTAAACCTGAGTTAACCTCTGCTCCAATTTGGCTGGAACTGAGAGATGTACCATTGCAATTTTTCCACGAGGACGGCCTCGAACTTATTGTAGGTCTGGTCGGAGATCCCAATTTCTTCACCCTGCCACAGCAAACAAAACAAATCTGGAAGTAGCTAAAGTGTTTACCATAATAGATCCTCGCAAGCCTCTCCCAGAAGCAGTAAATGTTCAGTTTGACACTGGTGATATAGCTCGTGTCAGAGTATCAAGCCCGTGGATGCCTCCTATATGCTCCCATTGTAGATCAGCTCCGGTTACCTGTAAAAGTTGCAACTCCACAAGCCATTCCTCTGTGTCTTGCCCAAGATTAAAAGGAAACGGCAGCAGGAAACCACTAAAAGGCAAAGGTTTGGATCAAGCAAAGGCTATATGCACCCCATCTAGTGAGGTCCAAGAGAAGGTTACTCACCGGAAAACCCCCACTACTGACAAGGTCGACAAGGTACAGAAGGTAAAGAAGCACCCCTCCTCTACTTTGAAACCTACAGTTTTCTTATCAAAGGACAAACACCTGTTACTAGGTGAATCCAGCAAGTCAGCTGCTACTAAAACTTTGGCAAATGCTGGTGAGACAGAAAAGGATGGCCCGTCTGAAGCAGAGCCTGATTCTTCTGATACACTTTCTAGTGAGGACGAGGCAAATGTCGACTATATCTCAGAAGATGAACACGAGTTCGTGGAGGTAGTTTCTAAGAGAGATCGAAGAAGCTACAGGGGCATTGGTCCCAAATCTCATTAATTTTTTTTCTATGTCTATGTCGAATGACATTTTTTGTTGGAATGTCCGCGGATTCAATAAGCAATCCCATAGAAGTGGATTTAAACGGTGGTATGGGTTAAGTAAACCCCTTTTTGGTAGTATTGTCGAGACTCATGTCAAGCAACCGAAGTTAGCAAAATTTGTAAATGAATTGCTTCCTAGTTGGCACTTTGCAGACAACTATGCCTACTCGGAGCTTTGTAACATATGTGTCCTTTGGCACCCTAGTGTGAAGGTAGTGATACTTTTTAAATCCCTGCAAATGGTCACATGTGAAGTTCAATTCCCAGATAAACCCATCTGGTTTATCGTTTCTTTTGTTTATGCTGTAAATGATCCCGCCTCCAGAAACCTGCTATGGAATGAGATCGTGGACCTAGCCTCTAATACCAGTGTTCAAGGCAAAGCATGGGCAGTTCTAGGTGATTTCAATCAAATCCTTTTGGCGTCAGAACACTCTACCAGACAAAACCAGAACATGGATCGGCAAATGCGGCAGTTTTACGACTCTATCTTGGAAGCTTCTTTATCTGATCTAAATTACAGAGGTTGTTCTTTCACTTGGTGGAACAAAAGGAAATCTGACCCTGTGGCTAAGAAGATTGACAGGATTTTGGTCAATGATGAATGGCATGATCTCTTCCCTTAATCCATGGGTTTCTTTGGGGCTCCTCAGTTCTCAGACCACTCCCCTTGTGTCATTTCTCTAAACTCTGCTCTTCCGAAGAGGAAAAAGCCTTTCATGTTCTCTAACTTCCTTCTACAGAGCCCTGAGTTTATTCACATGATCTCTAACAGCTGGTTTTCTATAACTGCAGTGGGTTCCGAGATGTTTAGGGTTTCAGCAAAACTCAGTGCCCTGAAAAAGTTCATCAGGGATTTTAGTAAGCAGAATTTTTCTGATTTGGAGAAGAGAGTGCAAGAGGCTTTTGTGGAGATGTCAGATTCGCAAGTAAGAATGCTGTCCAATCCGTCAGCGGTCAATGCGGAACAAGAGATGCAGGCCACTCAAAAATGGGAGATGTTATCAAGGGCCGAGGAGAGTTTCTTCCGTCAAAGATCGAGTGTTACTTGGCTAAGAGAAGGTGATCAAAATACTGCATACTTTCATAGAATGACTAAGCGTAGGCAGGCTGCAAATCATATACACCATCTAGCTGACGACACCGGAAATATCATAGATTCTCAACAAGGCATTCAAAGTCATTGTGTTGAGTACTACAAGGAACTCCTAGGCAGCGATGTGACACAGCCTCTATTTATGTAGGAGGACATCTCAACCTTACTGAACTTTCAGTGTTCTGCTCACCAAGTATCCCAACTTGATAAGGAGTTTTCTAGCGATGGAAACCTTTGTTTGATTTCAAGTTTTTATTAGTAATTTTTTCTTCATTTCTCCTAATCTATAATCCCCTTGTTATGATTTCACAAAGATCAAGCTTTTTCCTTTGTGTGATCATGATTAGGAGTGAGTAGATCTTGTAGGACTTTGGGCTTGGTAGATTAGGGGGATAGATGGTTGATCTTTGCTGTCTAGGGGTTTATGTATCTGTTGCTGGGCAATCGACAATAACCGATCAAACCGAACAGATCAAACCGAGACATTCGGTTTTCGGCAGTGAATGAGAGAAGAGAAGTAAACCGATCGGTACAATTATTGTAGGAATTCGGATTTCGGTTTTCTCGATTCGGTATTTGATTACCAATCGGTTTATTTGGTTATGAGGAACATCATATAAAAACTTAAAACCCTAGATATAATTCATTACATCCATCCAAGAAAAAAAACATCTCGCCTCCTTCCACTCTCTTCTCCTTTACGATCTGCATTCTTCTTCTCCTTCCTCTTTTTCTAGACTCTACTACACCTTGGTCTTCTTAGTTCTCGTCTTTCTACTCATATTCCCTTTGTTTATTTTTTTCTTTTAAATCGAAGCTTTAATCCATAATTAACAATGGCACCCTCAACTTGATCTACCTTCAATGACCTTACAGCGTGAGGTTTGTGTTTGGATTTGATTATTGGTCTTGCATACTTTTTCGTTGTCTAGATCTTAGACGTCATGATTAATATTGACTGATTTAGTTGTTTCTTTCTTGTTTTAGTGAAAATGATAGAAACAGACTCATAAACCTCGTTCAATGCAACCTCACTTAAAGGTGAAATAGGGCTGTCGGCGTACGCCGTTGCTGTCACCGTTACCATCACAGCTAGCCACAGCCACAACCGCTCATGAGAACTGATATATTGTATTTGTAATGGGTTTTTAGTGGATTTCAATTTTTAATATGTAAACCGAAATAGAAACCGAATAAATCAAAGAAAAAAAATTTCGGTTCAATTTCGGAATATAAATTTTAGTCAATAACCGACACGAATAAACCGACTTTTGAACCGACCCGAACCGAATTTTATTTCTGGTCTATTCGGTGGGACATTTTAAAAACTGAATTTTCCTTAAACCGAACAACCCGATCCGAATAACCCGGTTAAACCAAAAACCCAGGAGTAGATAATATTGCTAGATAGCCTTGATCAAGCTTGAATCTAGATATTAGGATTTCCATATCTTGAAGATGTTTGTTGAAATTCCTGAACCACATCCTATTCAAGAGTTTTGCATTCCTAGTCAATGGAAATTGATGATTAGGATAATTAGTGGTATTTAGACTTGTTTATAATGCATGTTTATCTTGTGGTTATCTTTGGAAATTGTTGATTATTATTTGATTAGCATAGAATCTCTATCATGGAAATGAATTGATTTGCATAAGTGTTCTTAGTCTTAGGATTGTTCTTGATTGTTGCTTAGACATAGAATTGATTAGCTATCCCCAAGTCATTAACCTTGTCCAAGGTTCTCTTGTTTCATCTTCATTTTAAAACTGTTCTTAGTTGTGCATTTGTTCTCTTTGAGTTTGAATTGTTTGTTTCCTTATTTAAAGCTGCTTTTTAGTTAGTTGTTACTCAAAACCCGAATCTTTGTTTAAGTTTAGATTAAGCTTTATTTTGTATTTTTAGTGTGTGCGTCTTTGCAAATTTGTGGAGTACAATTGTTAACAATATAACTTATATTTTCAAGTTATATATAATTATATAACAAATATCACATTTGAAATTCGAAAAAAAAAAAAAATGTTGCCATCAAGCAACCTTTTTTTTAACGCTGGATTCATAAATTAACCAAAGAGTTTGAAAACAAGGAATAAACAAAGAGAAAACAGAGAAGAAATAAAGTCATAATCCTGAAGAAAGAGCAATCCATAACAGGCAAGACCTCAACCTCCATCACGTTTGTCACGCTCAATCAAGTTGTGTAACCATGCCGGACCACCCAAAGCCAAATATGAAGTGAATTGTCCATCCCGTGTAACACTCGAAGCAATATCCCTAGCCAAACCTATGGCTTTCGGTGAGGAGAGCTTAAAGGAAACCTCCTTCATCACCCGTACTACTCTAGTGATTCTTGACACTTCTGACCGATACTTTGGCCAATCCTGCGGTGTTTGAAGAACTGTTATTGCCGCTTGACAATTAGCCCATACCTCACAGCTGGGTATATTGAGATCACACAAGCTTTGGAGACACCAGCCAATACCATTTAACTCTGCAGATATCCTGTTGATTCGAGGCAAAAAAGCATCCCTCGCATGATAAAGGACGTCACCATTATGATTGCGTAAGATCCATGCTCCACCACAGAAGTAAGAATCATTCAACCATCAAGAGTGAACATTACATTTTAATACGCCTGGCCTCGGTTTAAGCCATCTTGGAGACTCCTTTACCCTTATACGATCAACCAGAGCAATTGCCTCATTTGTGAGTTGCTGTTTTTAAGCCATTCCTCTGAGTCTGCTAATGTTGCTGCAATAAGGATATGTGGATCCTGAACCGTCTGAGATAGAGCTGTTGCGATTTTAAGCGGTCAGTAATGTAGTTCAGAAGATATCTCTTATAACCACTAAAGCACTCTGGTAGTCCCAGGTAAGTTCCAGCTCCACCCTCTTGCTCAGTACTAGTAAATAATCTTAGTAAGTGTCGCATATAGGGATCAATCCTCTTCCCAAACGTGATCGAAGACTTTTAGAAGTTGATCTCCTGTCCTGACGTGTCTCCATACAGCTTTAAGCATTTCAGAAACTCAGAACACTCCGACAGAGAAGCTTGGCATAGAAATTAGCTATCATCAGCAAAAAAGCAGATGTGGGATTGATGGACAAGCAGAGGTAAGTTTCATCCCTGTTACCCTTCCATCCACTTCTGCCTTATTCATGATATGTACCAGAGCTTCTACACAGAGAATAAACAAGAACGGTGCTAGAGGATCTCCCTGTCTCAGGCCTCTCTCAGGCTTGATATAACCATAAGGTGCTCCATTAAGGAGAACTGAATAAGAGATAGAGCTGTTGCAACTCATCACCCATTGGACCCATTTGACTTTAAAACCAAGACGTATAAGCAATTCTTCCAAGAAGCTCCACTCCACATGGAGTGCATGTATCATCTCATGAGCAAGCAAGATATTGTCAGATATCAATCGGCCAGAAACAAAGGCTCCTTGAGTATCCGAGACAATAGTCGGTAAAAACACCTTGAGACGATTACAAAGAAATTTAGAGACGATCTTATGCAAAATGGAACACAAGCTTATCAGACGCAGGTCAGTCATCTTCGAAGGATTAGGTTTCTTAGGGATTAAGCAAATTTGTTTGAAGTTCCACTCTGCAGGTAATGCTCCAGAATTGAAAAAATTTTGCACCTCTTCAATCACCTGAGGACCAACTGTATCCCAATACATCTGATAGAAGTGGCCTGACATGCCATCCGCTCCTGGTGTACTGTCCCCTCTAATACTAAAACTGCAGTCTTGATTTCATCACCTGTCACCGGTCGTGTTAGTGCAGTATTCATCTGTTCAGTAACTCTCGGCAGCATACTATCCAAAGCCTCTGTAATATTGGTCGGATTAGAGCTAGCAAATAGTGTCTGAAAGTATTCCACTGCAACCTCTCCTTTCGAACCTTTTGTAAACTGTTCAACCCCATTTCGATCCAATAATGAGAGAATCATGTTCTGCACCTTCCTCCTCTGTACACTCCCATGAAAAAAACCTAGTGTTCCGGTCTCCTTCACGCACCCATTTCTCCTTACTAAGCTTCTTCCAGTACAGTTCTTCCTCTCTGTAAGCTTCAACTAGATCCCAACGAAGGTTCTGCATTAAATAGAGGTCCGGATGCAACTTGGTTCCTTCCGCATCCAACTGACACTGCAGCAAGGTGATACGCTCTTTAGAGTTCTGGTTAGTATCGTTCTTCCACTTTGAAATCACTCTTCTGCAGTCTGCAATCCTGCTCATTAGGGACGTCTGGCCCATCATGTCCCCATGTGACCAGCCCGTTTTAACAACGTTATCAAAATCCGGCTTCGCTACCCATCGTTTATTAAAAAGGAACCAACCTCGCTTAGCCATGTTTTCATTCACAAATCGTATCAAAAGTGGTCGATGATCATACCTGATGCGCTCCAAATACTCAGTTTGCTCGTGGAAACAAGTGAAACCAAGCTGCATTACCCAATGCTCTGTCCAAGCAACATTGTATCCACATTTTATGTCGTTCTCCAGCCCAGGAGAACTTATTGCCAATACTAGGGACCTCCCGTAGACGAAAATCATCAATCATTCTTCGAAAAGGAAAGAAGGAAGATTCTGCCCGTGATGGTCCACCTAGTTTTTCTGTGTTATCCCTGATTTCATTCAGATCCCCCAAAACCAACCAGGGATCATCTCTTGTAGTACTAATGCTTGTTAAAGTATCCCACACTGCTTGACGATATTGAGAAATTGGGTCTCCATAGACACAAGAGACGAAAAATTCGAGTGTACCAAGCTTCACCTTGACATCAATAGCACGATGATCCGAGCTAATGACTCCACCTCATAAGCTGCTTTCCAAAATAAGGAGAGACCTCCACTCAAGCCATTTGGATCCACCATGTGTGAATGATCATATCCCAAGGATCTTTGAACATTACTTACATACGGCCTGGAGTTTTTGGTCTCCAGGAGGAACAGAAAGTCCGGGAAATCCTGCCGTCGTATGTCCCGCAGTGTTGGAATTGTCAAGTCGCCCCCCAATCCTTGACAATTCCAGCTCATGAAACTCATTATTGCAGCAGCGGTTCCCCATTTGAAACCACCTCTTGAGTATCGCGTTTAGACATTTTAACAGAATCCGCATTCCTATTCGCAGCTTTTCGCTTCATTGCCACTCCCTCCTCTGTCTCAGTAGTAGCAACCGGGTGATTAGTGTCCAAACCTTCCTATGTTTTTTGAGCTTTACGCTTCCATTGACTTGGTCTTCTCCTCTTATTAGGTTGTTTCGCATTAATCTCGGTAGAACCAGTCTTAAAACTAGTTCGTAAACCCATAGGATCGACGAGAAAAGCAGGAGCTGAAGCACATGACGTAGCATCAGATTGATCATTATAAGACAGCTGTTGTAAAGCACTTTCAGATCTTCTTATAGGCTCAGAGCGTTCTGATGTTGGGGTTGTGACTAAGCTTGCACCTTCGAAGTTAAACACCAAATCTTTAGCCTTGTTCACGTCTGTAGTGATGACAGGAGGAGCTTCTAGCTGTAAACATGTTCGTTGACCCTCCGTATCCCCTGCCAAATCCCACACTGACTTTTAAATCATGTCAATATGTATCTGCTTCAACTTTGGATCAGCTACAGAAAGATATTGTCACATCTCATCAAGCACTTCTTTAGCAATTTTTGGTTTATCCGAAACAACATCAATACCAACATCATCATTAGTTAAAACCCCAAAATAGAGGATCATCCTTACTGATTCTCGGTATTAACCGTGGAGGAACAGTTGGTGCTGGTTTGGCTCCTCCCGTAGCAATTAGTTACCGGTTTGAGGGGTTAAAAGGACATCGTTCCTTGTCATGAGTGAGCCTGTGACATTGGTAGCAACGTTTCCTAATTCTCTCATATTTAATCCCAATTCTAATGAGCTCACCGGTTGAAAGTTGCAACTCTCAAAAGTTTTTTAAAAGTCTGATCACATCAAACAGAATACGAACCCTGACATAACCCTTAATTACTTTGCGGCTTCAATGGATCAAAAGTCACATGAGTAACCTGACCGATGTTTCTTGCAATCTCTTTAATCGTGATCCAGATTGGTAAGATCTTCAGGTAATCACAGAGATTATCTATTATCTATATTTTTTTTTTGTATTTAAATCCTAGAGATTTTTGAAAATAGCAGATTTGTTAAGTTAAAACCTCTTTATCATTCCTACACATTTATGAAGAAAACAAAACAAGCAAAACAACAAAAAACAAAAGTAAAAGGAAAAAAAGAGAGAGATTCGTTAATCTCTATTTGTACATCTAAAACTCAACAACAAAACTTGTAATAAAGACCAGCTAAAACAAAAGGGACCATTCACTCACTACACACGAGTCCGAGCTCAATCTTACACGTGTCCTCATCCTCAGACGTGCCACACCTCTCCAACTTTCTTTTCTTCATCGGCACCACCACGTGACTCCCACGTGCCAAAGGCTCTAACCCCAAAGTCAGCTCAAGCCCGATCCAACTCTTTGGTTCCTCCGTCGTCGTCCCTTCCGAAGACACTGGCGACTCGTGACTAAGCGATGACTCGTGACTCTGTGACCTCACGTTTCTCTCTCCCTTGCATGCACCACGGCTCCGTCTCTTCACGTTCTCCTCCTTGCTTGACACGTGTCTTATGTCACAAAGCTTTTTGTTGTTAAAAGGAGGATCCTGACTCGTAACCGCCGCGTCACAAGCGATCGGAGTCACCGGAGAGCCTCTCATCACTGCCTCTACCGCCGCTTGACAAAGATGCCAATTTCCAGACCACAATAACCCGACTGATCCATATATCGGATTCACAATCCTCCCGCATGCTTCGTACAACAATGACCTAAATATTCCTGCCAAAGAAAATAAAAATCATTAGTTGCATGCTAGGGAAATGAACAAAATATTGCGATTTTTATGACTCTTATAGTCCCAGTATTAAAAGATGTATGAGCTTCGGTCGAGAACTCATCAATGAACTATAACGAACAATAACAAGTAAAACATAACGAGAGATGTTTTAATTAGTACCAGGACGGAGGTGGTCAGGACCGGTACTGAGGAGGTTCATGAGGCCGGCACGGCCGTAGAATTTGGCTAGGAAGACGGTGGCGTTGGCTTGAGATTCAGCGGATTTGATCCATTGAAGACAAGGCCTTATGCTACAGTTGTCACTGCAGCCTTTTCGAAGAACTCGACATCCGTTACAGCTCATACGCATTTTAAAGAGAGGAAGCTACAAGAAAAAGGGTTTTTTTGTGTGTTTGGGTTTGAGGGAAAGTACAGTACGGGTCAGATCTTAAGAAGAAGGAAAGAGGTATTTAAGAAGGGAGAAGCTAATGGGTTTGGTCGGAGAGATCATAACAATTAACAAGGGACGGGGCTTTGCCGTCTTGTTTGTGTGTAATTTAGTGACGTGTAGTGTATTTTTTGCTTAAAGAATTTCATAATTTGAAAGTAATAAATATGTATAGATTTTAAAGAGAACTTATACTATAAAATCCGTAGATTTTGTTATGTAGTTTATGAATTTATGAAGTAAATGACAAGAATAAGAAATGTATTTAGGTAAGTGAAAATTTATTTAAATGGTATCAGCAAACGACAAAAAAAAAAGTAGTAAAAATTTGTACATAAATTTTTTTTGCTTTATTTTATTTTATAGTACGTCAAAAATAAACCATTTTATTTATAAGTACATTTATAAGTAATACTTTAAATCAAAATTCATAGTCATGAAATAATCATCGTAAGCTTTGTACCAAAAAGGAATTATAGTAACTTGTTAAAAAAATTGTTAACTTCTATCTTTTTTATATATGATATTACATGAACTTTGCTGTCACTAACTGGTTTTATTTTCTAAGTACTATATGCTATACTATGCTTTGAAGTTTTGTCTCCTAACTCTCATTCGTAGCGCGTGCTCGATCATCAACCAAAACCAGTCAAAGGTTTACATGCTTGTTTACATCTGTCCGGCGTTTGTTTTTATATATATATTTTTTTTAATCAAGACCGCAGTTTAATGGTTGGCAATTTAATAATGATTTGCCAAAATATTTGGAGACGGTGAGAATCTGAAAACGAAGTTACTTGAGGATAAAATAGTAAATAGAGAAAGGGGTTTGAACTTTAAAATTGGCATGCAAGCGAGAAAAAAGTGTGATGGCGGCGTGGCGGAGACATTGTGGTAACAGAGTTTGGTCGAATTGCCGCATTGTTCATTATGTAGCTCCATACATAATTGTGATTATTATTAACATTATCTAGCTCCTATCTATACTACTTACTCATCTGAGTTATCTCAACGAATCACTTTGACTAAAATCATTAGTTGCATGCTAGTAGTCTATTTTGCTTTTTTACTAAATTAATTATGTCAACGTTTATTGGTTAGATTCGGTAGTTTGATCTTTTCATTAAACCAACCGGCATTGAATAGCGATGTCTAACCTAACTTCTGTTACTTCTTTTATTAAAAAAAAAACAAATACACACAATTCAATATAGATAACTACTCCCCCCGTTTTAAAATATAAGATGTTTTAGAAAAGGTTTTTTGTTTCATAATATAGGATGTTTTCAAGTTTCTATGCAACTTTTAGATTAGTTTAGTATTTTATATTATGCAGTATTGTTTTTGATTAGTTGAACTTGTTAAAAGTAAAGACTTCTTAATCTACGTGCTTTAGTTAAAACATCATATATTTTGAAACGGAAAGAGTATAAGATTCCGAATTATAACGAAAAAGTAAAACTGAGATAGTATATAGTCACGGTTCAAATCCTAATAGATATAGCAACCTTTGTTAAAGTTCTAATTATATTTTCAACGTAATGTGAAAGAATATTTTTCTAAAGATTACACATTCAGCAACAAGTACAAAATTCAGTTTTTAATGATCTAGAAACTAAACCGGGTTCGCCTCTCTATGGGCATTACCACATATTTCGAATTATTTTTGTTCAACGTGGTTTTGATCTAATTATAATCTAAACTGTTGATCAACAAAAAAACTAACCCAATATTTAAGTTGAGTCGGCTTTACAAATTTAAATTGGGCAGTGGCAGAATTGTTCTAATTATATATTGGCCTAAACTCTTTCTGTGTTAATTAGTCGAGCGACCTTTCACATGGTTGGCCTCGTCTTATAATATAATCATATGAACAATCAACTAGCAGACGACTCTATTAGACTATATAAACTCTAAAGAAATTCATATTTTAGCATTTGATATCCTCGTATGCGAATCACCCTCCTATGAAATTTATAAGTTCTATATAAATTTATAATATCAAAAATAACTTAATTTATTGATTTAAAAAAAAACAATAACTTAAATTGTTGTAAGATGTAAACAAGAACCCTGCTGATGGTCGTATAGTTATCATCTGGAAGGACCCTGCTGATGTGAGAGTCCTGCATCAGTCAAAACAAACACTCACCTGTGAGATTAACGTAGTAAACAAGTTCAACTTTGTCTTCACAGCGGTTTATGTGTCAAATATCAAGGAGGAGCGGACTAACTTTTGGGTGGAGTTAATACAAATTCAATAGTATTTCTCCTTATCCTCTTGTTCATGGCTATTAGTGGAGATTTCAACCAGATTACACACTTCGCTGAACACTCCTTTTCAGTTGTCAGCTCGCTCACCCCACCAATGACTGAATTCAAGGACTGCCTAACACATCTGGACCTTTTTGACATGCGGTTTCAGGGTCCTCTTTACATTTGGAGTAACAATCAGCCAGCTTCACCAGTAGCAAAGAAATTGGACCGTGTTCTTGTGAATGATCATTGGCTCAACTCTTTTCCGAATAGCATCACTACTTTTCTCCCTCCTTTGCCCTCAGACCATTCCCCTAGCCTTGTAAACCTGGCCTACACCCTTCCCCGTGCTGGTACCAAGCCATTCAAATTCTTTAACTACCTTGTTAAACATCCAAAGTTCCATCAGACAGTGGAGGAAGCGTGGATTCAGGCCGAAAGCTTTGTTTTCACCCTCACAGATTTTTACTGGAAGCAAAAGGCCATTAAAGGAGAACTAAAGTCACTAAATCAACATAACTTTTCAAAAATTTAAGAGAGAGAGTGTGAAACTAACCGTTTGTTACTAAATGTGCAGGTACAAGTGCTTTAGAACCCGTCTGCTTTGAACTTCCAGCTTGAAAAAGAGCTTCATGCTAAGTGTACTTTCCTCAGAGGCATTGAAGAATCCTATTTCAAACAGAAATCAAGGGTCAACTGGTTAAAGGAGGGTGACTTAAATACCTCGTACTTTCACAAAGTGTGTCAGATGAGAGCAATCTATAACACTATAAAGTCCGTTTACCTTGATTCAGGAGATATACTAACGGACCCTGTAGCTATGAGCATTCATGCCATCGCTCATTTCCAGGCTATTTTAGCACCAACTTGTATGCCACCATTCTCCCAACTCAGTACTCTAGCCTGGTTGCGATCGATAAACCCCTTTTGATGCAATGAAGTGCAGTCTTGCTCCATGCTTGCAATCCCATCAGTGACTGAGATCACCTCAGTGCTTTTTAAGCTAAACCCCAACAAGGCGCCTGGCCCTAATGGCCTAACTTCATGCTTCTACAAAGCAGCCTGGGAGTCGATTGGTGCTGAAGTTATTGCGTCACTTAGTCCTTTTTCTGCCCCTCTTTCTTACCAGCCTCGGCGAATGCTACAATACTTGCATTGGCGCCAAAAAGGCCGGGAGCTTCGAAGATCGTTGACTAGCGACCCATTTCTTGCCTGAATACTCTTTACAAAGTGATATCCAAGCTTCTCGTCAAAAGACTCAAACCTCTACTCCCAGAGCTGATCCTTCCCAACCAAACAGCCTTCGTCCAGGATCGTCATTTGTTGGAAAATACCATTCTTGCGGGTGAAATCGTAAATGGCTATCATAAGGCTCAAGGACCAAAGCGACTTGTTCTAAAGGTAGACATAGCCAAGGCTTTCGATACCCTCTCGTGGGACTTCCTTTTCACTTGCCTTCAAGGTCTGGATATCCTTGATCACTATCTACGGTGGCTTAAGGCTTGTATCTGCACTACAAATTTCATGATAGGATACAATGGATCAGTTCACGGATATTTTAAAGGTAAAAGAGCACTCAGGCAAGGTGACCCACTCTCCCCTTACTTTTTTGTGATTGCAATGAACACCCTATCTCTAATGTTGAATAAAGCAGCTGAGTCTGGGAAGATTGGGTATCATTATCATTGTGATGCGGCCAAGCTTACACACCTTTGTTTTGCTGATGATCTTCTCATCTTCCTGGATGGGTCGCTATCTTCAGTGCAAAATGTTCGGCAAGTATTGAAGGATTTCGAGGAGCTATTTGGTCTTGCAATTAGTGTCCAAAAATCATCCTTTTTTACTGGAGGAATGTCCGATACTGAAATCAACCTTATCGCCACCACTATTGGTCTTAATCATGGCTGTCTTTCTGTGAGGTATCTTGGTGTTCCCCTGTGCACAAAGAAACTCTCTCTTCAGGATTGTGAACCACTATTGCAACAGGTAAAAGGAAAAATTAATAATTGGTACACAAAGGCCTTATATTTTGCGGGTCGCTTGCTTCTTATCAACACTATCATTGCTGGTCTATCAAACTTCTGGTGCTCCATGTTTGTACTTCCAAAGGCCTGCGTTAGAAAGATAAATTTCATATGTAGTGCTTTTCTTTGTAAGGGTTCATTAGAAGGTCATCACTCTGCTAGGGTATCATGGGATAAAGTCACTAAGCCAAAGATTCAAGGAGGACTAGGAGTAAGAGATCTCACCCACTGGAATAGAGCCTGCACTATTAGGCTGATTTGGTTGCTCTTCTTTCAGTCGGGATCGGTTTGGGTAGCGTGGTTCAAGTCTCATTTTCTTCGTGGCTCACTGAACAACTTCTGGACTATGAAACCAAGGCCAAGTTACTCATGGATGGCTAACAAGTTGGTAAAAATTAGAGAGGTAGCTTATAATTGGATAAAGCTAAGAGTTGGGAATGGTCTTACCTGTAGGTTCTGGTCGGATAATTGGTCACCTTTTGGACAAATGCAACGGTTTCTCTTGAATCCTACACACTCACGATTGGGAATCCCCAGGAATGCCACTCTTTCCCAACTCTTCTCACGTGGTCGATGGGCATTGCCTCATGCTAGATCTGATGAACAAGTATCTCTTCAAGTGTACCTTACAACTGTCAACCTCACCGAGAATGAAGACACGTACAAATGGGAGATTGTCGGAGCCACTATAAAGCGTTTCTCCACTGGCCTTGTATATGATCAACTGTGAGATCACTTGCCCATTGTACCCTGGTGTAAAGTGGTATGGATCTCAGGTGGTATCCCAAAGCACTGCTTTCTCACCTGGCTTTTACTTCTCGATTGGTGCCCTACTCGAGATCGACTTCTTAACTGGGGTCTACAAACTGATCAAGACTGCCTCCTTTGTAACCTCTTCCCAGAAAGCTGTACCCATTTTTTTTACCACTGCTCTTTCACTTGGACAGTATGGTGCTCGATTGCAACCAGATGTCAAATTCACCCTCAGCAAACCTGGGACTCAACCATAAACCAGATGCAAACCCTACGAGGCCCGAAGGAACACCGTCGCTTAACTCTCCTTACCTGGCAGTGCACTTCTTACTTGATTTGAACTGAGAGGAACAATCGTCTACATCGACAGAGCTTCAAAACCACCGACCAACTCCAGCGCCTTATTGATTCCACTATCTGGAGTAGGATTGATTCCTACAGGGACTCAAATCATACTATGGCTGCCTTGATGCTTCAGCATTGGTTCTCAACATCCTAGGGTGATCAAGTGACTCTTACTATTCTATCGGCTAGATTAACCTAGAAGTCTACAATCTTTTTCTTATGTTGTTTTTGTTTATTGGGCCTAAACCATTTAAAAATACTAAAATTGGCTGGATTTTTATAATTTTTTTTAAATAGAAAGTCTTTTTACAAATAAAAATATATAAACAAGAACCTACAATCAAATGGTATATATGTGCACTAAGCACTATTTACATGCTTAAATAGACCGTGTGGATGACGACAAAAGAAAATAGACCGTATGGATAAACAAAACTGATGAGCCGATATATCATATTGCCATAAAAGTGATTGACTGGCGATAATTCATTAAAATAAAAATGCCTAGGTAGGTTGAAAAATAGATGTCTATGCAATATCATTTTTGTCGTGTTTACAATAAACAAATGAATATTACTCGATAAATATGAACAAGGAAATTAAGTTTCGAGCTAGATGTATGCAATGATATAATTCTTTATAAAGCTCATTAGAAACAGAATCCAACGTTAACTCTTCCTTTTGTTTATCAATTTATCTTTTCTCCCGAATTCTATCAAAAGTGAAGCTAGAAAAGTCCAAAACTTGGACTAAAAACAAGCCATGGATGAATGTGTAAAACAAGAACAAGGGTAGTGAACTCTTGCTGATGATACATTGAACTGAAAAAAGATAGACAAATGGAGGAGAGATAGGTGACGATGCCATGCAAAAATGTCCAAAAACATATTTTATATTAGAATAAGAGGAAAGTGCCAAAAGAAATGTAGGGTTTGGGCGTTTGGCATTCATGTGGCCGCGCGTGTGTGTATCATGTCATCATATTTGTTCGTCGTCCGTTTTAAATTTGTTGGACAAAACCCTCTTCTATCTTCCAATCACTTCCATAATTTTAGGAGGAAAAAAAACAAAACATAGGATTATTAATAGTAACAAATGAATTATAATACAAACCCAGCACCCAGGGGCTCGCCTATTCCAAGGTTTTCGGAATTTTGAGGGCTAAACCTTAGGATGAGCTTCAGTCTTTTGATTACAATATCAGAAAATTCCCATAAAAACAACCATTAAGATTTTGCAAAGACTACTACTATAAATTAACAATTTTATTTTAAAACTTTCAAAGTTTGTTTTATTGTTCGCGGGCCATGAATTTAAATGAACAAATTAATTCCACCAACACAATTCATTTTTTCTATAAATAATATTCATATTTATTATAAAAAAATTAACTAATTTTTTCTTTTTTATAATAGTTTATAAACAACTAGTAATTGATCCGCGCTATGCGCGGGAGTTATATTGTGGATTTTTTTCTGTTGTTTTGGTATTTTGTTTTTTTGGTAATGTGTTTATTAAATTTTGGGTCTGCTTAAGTTGTATGTATTTTTTAATTTGTTTTTTTTTCTTCTCTCTTATGGTTTATGTGTTAGTATTATTTACTTCTATTTTCATACGTAATAAAGATAAACCATGTTATTTATTAGTTTTGTTTTCATAGAATTAGAAGTTTAGGTCCGAAGTTCTGGTTGATGAAAATTAGTTGTTATTTGCTTTTAAATTATGTGGTTGTACCGTTTAATTATTTTCTTATGTATTTACTTACCTGTGCAAGTAGTTTGTTCTCAATAATTGTGAGTTTGGATTGGTTAGGTAGTTGGGTTTATTTGTAAAATGTATCAAAGTAACAGTTGTTAATTTTTTTGTGTTCGCTATGTGGTTTTTTTTTTTGTTTAAGCTGTTGGGCTTTGTTTTCTGTAGGCCTTAAAATCCAGTTTGTTTTTTGGGGCTTTTGTGGTTTGTTTATTGATTTGTGAATGGCTCTGGTCCGTTTTGCAGATATCTGGTCTCGTGAACGGTTAGCAGATAAGCCATTTCTCCGATGTAGAGTAGACTTTGAGCTTTGGATTTGTCTGAGTTGTTTTTTGAGAAGAACCCAACAATCTATATATACATTTTTTGTGATATTTATGAAATAAATTCTGAAGTTCATATATATTTATAAGCATACCCCTGACATTAATTATTAATTAATTTTTCATTTATTAATATTAAGTTCTATTTTTGAAAACAAGATTTTCATCCTAAATAAATTTCCAAAACAATGGAACCACTCCCTTTAAGTTTATAATTAATTTAATTAATATTAAGTTTCTAATTTTACAAAACAATATTTTCTCTATACACAAATTTCCTAAACAATCGGCGTAATCAATAAACAAATTAATTTTCGATCTTGGAGGAGGATCCGTGGCCGAGATTTTTGATCTCAACGCATTGATTTTCCCCTAAAATATATGTTCAAAATTAAATGAAATTTAAATGCTAAAATATATCATATCCCAAGAATATTTCAAAAATAAAATAGATTACACCTAATTTCTCCCCAATTAGTTGATTAATCGAATATTTTTTGCCTGGAAAGGTTTTTTTCTCAACCTAATGTTTACCCTATAAATATTATACACCTAAACCCTAATTATTTATCAACAATCAGAATTACATAACTCTTAAAAACCCCCTTAAACACTCTTTCGTTCTTGATTTTTAGATTTGTCTCTAAATCTTGGAAATCTTTATAAGAAAAAAAGATAATTATGGAGAAACAATGGAGTGATTATTATATATTTATTTTTTGTTAAAGAGCACTATCAATTTTTTGTAATATTATATCTAATAACAAATACTTCTGTTTAGTTCTAGAGAACAAAACAAATCTAGAAATTTATATTCTATCTAATAACAAAATTAATGTAATTAGGTTATTAACTTTATAAAACTTAAGAAGAAGAAAATAAATTCTAGACAAATTCTAAATTAATTGAACAAAAGTTAATTAATTGAAAATTTGTAAACTAAATAAATTAAAAATTATTATTTAAAATACAATGATTTATAATTTAGTTTCGCGGTGTACCGCGGGTGAAATCCTAGTGGTTTACAATTTTACAAACAAATAAGAGATTCATAGAATTGTTGAAATGCAAATCATTTGCTTTTGCCAATTTTTGCCGAAATCAGTAGTTAGATGCCGATCTGGATTCTTTAGTTAATTATCAGAAGTTATTGGAATTTTTATGAAGTTCCGATTTTTTTTGGCGACAGACCATATTACTCCAACATAGGTGTCACTGCGAGTGACTTTATCAACTCGATTTTGTTCCAGGTAAAGTTCGGAGTAGGAGTAAAATCTACTGCTATTATTGACTCGGATTTTTAATTAAATTTATCTTCACTTTGATTGTTCCACCGGCGCAGCAAGAGAAGTTGTATCTTACGAACATAGTTGTAGAACTAAATAATAAGGTCGGAAAATGAATTCTACTGTGAACTTAATGTTGAACGTTTTTCCTGCATCTTTCCCTTGAACTAATGGTCTGTGCATATCTGACATTCTTTCTGTTTGCTCATTATTTTGTTATTTGCACAAGCATATGATTTAATAACAAATTATTAGTGTCAGTCTCTGTTAATAACAAATCATCTCTTCTACAAACATCTATAGTTTGCCCGAAAAACAAAAAGATTAGCGATCAAAAACGTGCTCCAAAATCGAGTGGTGCAAGTGAAAAAATCTCATTTATTCTCTTAATAGTGATGGGATAAGCAATCATTTAATTTGCATCACACGAAGTTAGACACGTAAACTTATCTCCCCATATGGCACATCGTATCATCATAAGTAATAACCATAACGCAAAACAAACCTCACGCTGTTATAAATACCAACCTTTGTATATGCCACAGATAAACATTATAAATTAAAAAAATAACCATACAGAAAAAACAAAATGAAAATTCTCTTATTCTCACTTCTCTTGTTCTTGGCCGCTACGGTCTCCCACAGCCGGCCTTCAGAACCCGTTCCTAGGCTCATCGAGCTCCTCACATCAACAAACATCGTTGAGAATGAAGCCGAGTTATTAGAGAAACAACGACTCTCCATCAGCTACCCCAACAGCCGAAGTTGGCACCTTGGTGTTGAGACCTCTAACATTATAAACTTCAAGACGGTGCCCGCAAATTGCAAAGACTATGTTGAAGACTACTTGACAACTTCCCAACAGTACCGTTAAGACTCTAAAACAGTGTGCAAAGAGGCTTATTTCTACGCTAAAGGCCTTGTCCTAAAGAATGACACCTACAATGTTTGGATCTTTGACTTAGACGAGACCCTCCTCTCTAATGTTCCCTTTTACGCCAAATATGGATACGAGTATATACATATTACTATAATTAGTCCTACCACAACCATGCATAGACTGTTTTAGTTAAACTTCTTGTAGCAGTACTCATCATGTCAACATATAGTAGAGCAATACGTTTTGTTCGTTTGGTTTCTTAGAACAAAGAAGCATGAACCGGAGACGTTCAGGAAGTGGTTGGAGGCCGGAGAAGCTCCTGTCCTCCCAGAGACCTTGGATCTTTACCAAAACATCCTTGAACTCGGGATTAGCCCCGTCTTACTCACTGAACGATTCCAAGATTTGGAGGAAGTCACTCTAAAGAATCTCAAAGCTGTTGGATTCCCCTACTGGAGGCATGTCTTTTTCAAGTAAGAATAGTTAAAGTAACTTTAATCATATATACAGTACTTAAATATATATAATATAAGTTTACATCGATATATGTATATGTGGGGAAACGTAGGCCAACAGGCTCGAGCAAGGAGATAGCGAACTTCAAGTCAGAGGAGAGGAAGAATCTGGAGAGGAATGGCCACACTATCATTGGGAACATTGGAGACCAATGGGTTGATTTGGCTAAGGACAGCCCTGGGAGAAGGACTTTTAAGCTCCCTAATCCACTCTACTACAAGGTCTAATAAAGAGCATGCATCAACCTTGTATGTTTTTTTTTTTTGTAAGCCTGTCCCAAAAGTCCATAATGGAACGACGAGTAAAAAAAACAGAGCCACCTTCCCTCCCGTTGAGAGACAAGAGATGAGCAAAGCTGTTGGAATGGATGACACCGTGAAGGAGGTGAGTGTTGTCTTCAACTGAGAGTAAACCCAGTCTTCAATATCCAGAGCCAAGCTGCACCACTTGCAGTTGCTGCCTTCAGAGAAATTCTGAGTAATTCCACACCTCGAGCAAGCCTTAGTGTCTCCTCGAGACCTTATGATGAAGTGATACCTCTTTCTGCACAATGGATGACTACTCCAACCTTGAAAAAACAAAGAAGTTTAGCTCAGTATTTGCTTTCAATATAATGCATGCACACACGATGATAACAGGTAAAAAAGTTTATTTTGAAAAGAGATCTGAGGAATCTGGAAGGACGTGGACTCACCAACGACTCGGCAGTGGTCACAGTAGACAGATCTAGAGGATCTCGTGACATCCTCCTCCACAACGTCGAGAGAGATGACCCTAGAAGAGAGATCTGAAGCACCGTCCGGCGAATCCCCAGGCCTGAGCATGATCTGCCACGTCATCAAGCTCGAGAAGAGCGTCGATGAGGGAAAGTGACACACGCTTGGGTGGTGGTGGAATCACCGCCGTTGGTGTGATCGGAGGGGAAAGTAGAGAAATCGTAGAGATCGGCAGAGATTCTGTTGCAACGCCTCGCTCGCTTCGCCGCCCTACAGCCGTTCATCACCGCCATGACCGTAACAAAGGGTTTGTTTTTTCCCGACACTAAAACTAAAAACTTAGAAAGAAATAAGAAATAGTAAAAGAGAGAGATTTGAGATTTATGATGCAGAAGAGAGATCAAGTGGAAAGCATTATATAGGAATTCAAGTAACACGGGAAAGTAGTGGGACTTCAATTGAAAGAGAGAACATTGAAAGAATGGAGTTACAGTTTCAAAGGAAAACAAAACGATTGACATGCAAGACTGGAATTACAGTTTCAAAGGAAAATGAAATGATAGAGATAGAAGTGAGGAACGCTGAAGAGGCGGGGCGGTTGAGGTCGCACAAGGCAGACGGTGGCGTTGACCTTCGTGAAAAAGGGTTTTATTTTGCAGAACATACTATACATCGAATAATAATATATTGGGCCCTGAAAGAAACAAAGAGCTGGGCCCATCGAATAATAATATATTGCTGACATGGCTGGACAAGAAGAGAGGAAAAGATAACTTTATATATATATAGATGTATCAAAAAATAAGTCCATGTAATGTAATCAAGAAATCAATTAAACGTCACCATTACTTCATATTCTGATCTGGACGTATTGGCTTTTCATCTCTCTTTCTAAAACGTAATTATGATGCGATTTCGATCCGGTGACAACTGTGTCATCGGAGAATGAATTTCATGCGATCAAAATGGTTTTATGACTTTATCTAAGTGTGGAAGATCTTCATTCCTTAACACATCAAATTCCTCACTGGATGGAGAAGTCAAAGCCTTGTTATCATCTTTGAAAAAAAATCCACATGGGCTTTCTAATAGAAACCACTCAAAAAGTAAGTGGACCAAATATATATATATATATAGTAACACTCCGGTTTCAAAGACATTGCGAAGAGGTTTAAAAAAATTGATTTGACCACCTATTTCACCAAAATGCACTTATCATTTCGGTCAAGGTCCTGACAGAACTCCAGAGTTAAGCGTGCTTGAGCTGGAGTAGTCTCAGGATGGGTGACCTTCCGGGAAGTGATTGTCGAACTGTGTGAGTGAAGACAAAACACAAAGATCATGTGGTGATTTGTAGGAAAGGTAACAAGTCTTTAAAACCTCCTAGATGTAGCAAACTGGCCGTCAGATATAGATGGGCTCACGGGTCTAGTGAGAAGACATGAGGCCCATTAAGGAAGGTGGACCCATGGAATGGGAGTGGACATAGGACCCATTAAGAGGTGGCGGTTGGGGCGTTACAAGTGGTATCAGAGCCGAACCCTGACGGTGTGAGTCCACTCGACTCCACACTCGTCTGGGTTCGGAGTATGGAGTCGAGTGGACTCACACCGTCAGGGGGTGATGGTCTTGGTGCGTAACAAGGACGTTGCAATCTGTTAGTGGGGTGAATTGTGACATCCCGGTTTCAGGGACATATAGAGAGGTTTAAAAGAATTGATTTGGCCACATATGTCACCAAAGGTGGACCTATGGACCAGGAGTTGACATGGGACCCACTAAGAGGTAGCAGTCGGGGCGTTACAAATTAATTGTGACACCCTGGTTTCAAAGATTTGCGGAGAGGTTTAAAAGAATTGATTTGACCACCTATGTCACCAAAGTGCACTTATCTTTACGGTCAAGAGTCATGAGAGAACTCCACAGTTAAGCGTGCTTATGCTGGAGTAGTCTTAGGATGGATGACCTTTCTGGGAAGTGACTGTCGGAACTGTGTGAGTGAGGATAAAACACAAGGAAAGATCATGTGGTGATTTGAAGGGACGGTAACAAGTCTTTAAAAACCTCCCAGATATAGCAAACCGACCGTTGGATATAATTTGTACCCGTAACAATTCTTGTATAGTCTCAAAGCATTAGTGATTATCTCCTTAATCAAAGGATCTCTTAGCTCTCGAGAGCATTGTCCAATGCATTGTTTAAGAAAAAAAATCCATGTTGATTAGTTGAAATTTGGTAAAAATGTTGAACAATCACTTCCAGAAGATACTGTCATCAAATATAGAAGAGACCACACATGAAAAAATGATTAAAATTAAATCGTAATTAATTAAGTTCAAACCGAATTACACAATAAATCAAGAGAGCTTCAAATCCTTTGTTACACTTTTACTCACCTAGTACTAGTAGTCTATTCAAATATCAACCAAACAAAGAAAGTTTGGAAGCTATATAAGCGAGGTTATTTTATAATTTTTAAACGATATCAATAAAAAAGACGTCAATATGAATTTATGAAAAAATCATGTTAGTTTTCATTAAATATCATTGAGATGTTTAATTCGCTATGTGAAGGAGAGAATTGGTTGAGACAAAACAATATCACATTAGCATTAGCGTTCTTCATTAATAGAAGTGCAACATGGCAGAGAGTTGCCACGAACCGAGATATTTGCTCTAGAGAACAAAGTCTTCGTATCAAATCTTGTATTGCATGGGCTTTGTTATCTCCAAAACAAGAAACAAAATACAAGTTAAATAAAAATGTTGTTAGTGAGACTATATCAAATAATGGGCATAAGAATAATCTCATAAATTCATGCGTACCCGTGTAAACCGACACAAAGCCGAACAAACTGATGAGGTTGTTGAGTGACTATATCCAAAATCCAAGTAATCTATTCAACAATACATTTCTTTAGAAGCTTTTGAAAGGCTTGATGGCCAAAAGGGTCAAGCATCAGTTCACATACATGTGAGATCAAATTGTCAAATATCTCATCAATTGTCTCCTTTGAATCCTTAGCAATCACATCTTGCAACACACGAGACTCTATACAGTCTTTAGCACGTGTTAAGATAGTATCATGATTAGTGTGGTTTCCATTATAACCAAATACATAACTCCAAGGGTGGTCATAGAAAGGATTACTTCAGGTAAAAGGAACGTCTGCAAAATTTCCTATAAAAGAAGTATATTGAGAACCCATGGCACTACCACTATTAGGAGTACTACATTCATGAAAATCATAGTTATATGGCTTAGGATAATCATACATATTAACACAATCATCTTTCGAAAACCACAATCTATGTGACTGACTCCTCAGTTTTCGTCCATTTGTTTTCCAAAAATCTGAAGGAAACCAGTTCTCATGATCGTTCGTACCTTGAACCCCACTGTCGAAGAGGAATTGATGAGTATCTTGTAGAGGCTTTTGAGGAACCCTTGAATTGGAGACACCAAATCTTCCAAACTCTCAAAAGCATAGTTAATGGCTAGTAGATGATCTAATACACAAACCTTAATGTAATCTAAGAACTAACAAAAAATATTGGCAATACTCACAGAAAGCGACAAAAAAAATCCAACAACACCACTTATTGAACGTGGTATCTTCTTCTCTTTGCATATGTTTTCCTATGTCCTAAGATTGAGTTTATTGAGTACTTTTCTCCCATATATGTTGCACCTCATGAACGGAACATTTTTGTTTATATGGTACAACAACACATTTCAGACATTATCCTAAAAAAAAAATACCAAACACAACATAAGTTTATATATAAATTAAATCCACACCAGACGAGTTTAAATCATGTTTATCTCATACATGCGACACAGTCCACGCTGTCGAAATCACATCATTCCCAAAAAGATTTACAAGAAGTGAACCAATGTCACTTAGTAAAAATGTAATATAGAAAATGATTAACAAATCATAAAACTTTGTATCATCCAAAAATATTATTTTACCCGTAACAATTCATTTATAGTCTCAAAGCATTAGTGATTATCTCCTTAATCAAAAGGTCTCTTAGCTTTCTAGAGCATTGTCCAATACATTGTTTAAGCAAAAAAACATCAATGTTTATCAGTTGCAATTTGGTATAAATGTTGAATAATCACTTCCAGAAGATACTATCATCAATATAGAAGAGACCACACATGAAAAAAGGATTAAAATTATATAATTAATTAAGTTCAAGCCGAATTACACAATAAATCAAGAGAGCTTCAAATCCTTTGTTACACTTTTACTTACCTAGTACTAGTAGTCTATTCAAATATCAACCAAACAAAGAAGGTTTGAAAGCTATATAAGCGAGGTTATTATATAATTTTTAAATGACATCAATAAAAAGACGTCACTATGAATTTATGGAAAAAGACATGTTAGTTAATATCATTGAGATGCTTATTTCGCTATGTCAAGGAGAGAATTGGTTGAGACAAAACAATATCACATTAGCATTAGCGTTCTTCATTAATAGAAGTGCAACATGGCAGAGAGTTGCCACGAACCGAGATATTTGCTCTAGAGAACAAAGTCTTCGTATCAAATCTTGTATTGCATGGGCTTTGTTATCTCCAAAACAAGAAACAAAATACAAGTTAAATAAAAATGTTGTTAGTGAGACTATATCAAATAATGGGCATAAGAATAATCTCATAAATTCATGCGTACCCGTGTGAACCGACACAAAGCCGAACAAACTGATGAGGTTGTTGAGTGACTCTATCCAAAATCCAAGTAATCTATTCAACAATGCATTTCTTTAGAAGCTTTTGAAAGACTTGATGGCCAAAAGGGTAAAGCATCATTTCACATACATGTGAGATCAAATTGTCAAATATCTCATCAATTGTCTCTTTGAATCCTTAGCAATCACATCTTGCAACACACGAGACTCTATACGGTCTTTAGCACGTGTTAAGATAGTATCATGATTAGTGTGGATTCCATTATAACCAAATACATAACTCCAAGGATGGTCATAGAAAGGATTACTTCAGGTAAAAGGAACATTTGCAAAATTTCCTATAAAAGAAGTATATTGAGAACCCATCGCACTACCACTATTAGGAGTACTACATTCATGAAAATCATCGTTATATGGCTTAGGAGAATCATACCTATTAACACAATCATCTTTCGAAAACCACAATCTATGTGACTGACTCCTCAGTTTTCGTCCATTTGTTTTCCAAAAATCTGAAGGAAACCAGTTCTCATGATCGTTCGTACCTTGAACCCCATTGTCGAAGAGGAATTGATGAGTATCTTGTAGAGGCTTTTGAGGAACCCTTGAATTGGAGACACCAAATCTTCCAAACTCTCAAAAGCATAGTTTATGGCTAGTAGATGATCTAATACATAAACCTTAATGTAATCTAAGAACTAACAAAAAATATTGGCAATACTCAGAGAAAGCAACAAAAACAATCCAACAACACCACTTATTGATCGTGGTATCTTCTTCTCTTTGCATATGTTCTCCTATGTCCTAAGATTGAGTTTATCGAGTACTTTTCTCTCATATATATATATATATATATATATATATGTTGCAAATCATGAACGGAACATTTTTGTTTATATGGTACAACAACACATTTCAGACATTATCCTACAAAACAGTACCAAACACAACATAAATTTATATATAAACTAAATCCACACCAAACGAGTTTAAATCATGTTTATCTCTTACCTGCGACACAATCCACGCTGTCAAAATCACATAATTCCCAAAATGATTTACAAGAAGTGAACCAATGTCACTTAAGAGCTTGGTTATGATACTCATGGAGCAAAACTCTTTTCCTTTCAAGCACTTCTGCACTGCATGACTCCAACACTTGTCATAAGAGAGTTGCATGTAGTTTCCATAAATATGTTTTGAGAGATCCATTGCCACCTGATAATCTTCTAACTCCAACACATATTACACCACATAGTTTCTGATAAGTAGAAAATTGGATTTTGATGTAAGAGTAAAAATGTAATATAGAAAACGATTAACAAATCATAAAACTTTGTATCATCCAAAAATATTATTTTACCCATAACAATTCATGCATAGTCTTAAAGCATTAGTGATTATCTCCTTAATCAAAAGGTCTCTTAGCTTTCTAGAGCATTGTCCAATGCATTGTTTAAGCAAAAAACATCAATGTTGATCAGTTGCAATTTGGTAAAAATATTGAATAATCACTTCCAGAAGATACTATCATCAAATATAGAAGAGACCACACATGAAAAAGGATTAAAATTAAATCATAATTAATTAAGTTCAAGCCAAATTACACAATAAATCAAGAGAGCTTCGAATCCTTTGTTACACTTTTACTCACCTAGTACTACTAGTCTATTCAAATATCAACCAACCAAAGAAGGTTTGGAAGCTATATAAGTGAGGTTATTATATAATTTTTAAACGACATCAATAAAAAGACGTCACTATGAATTTATGGAAAAAACATGTTAGTTAATATCATTGAGATGCTTACTTTGCTATGTGAAGGAGAGAATTGGTTGAGGCAAAACAATATCACATTAGCATTAGCGTTCTTGGTTAATAGAAGTGCAACATGGCGTAGAGTTGCCATGAACTGAGATATTTGCTTTAGAGAACAAAGTTTTCGAATCAAATCTTGTATTGCATGGGCTTTGTTATCTCCAAAACAAGATACAAAATACAAGTTAAATAAAAATGTTGTTAGTAAGATGATCAAATAATGGGCATAAGAATAATCTCATAAATTCATGCGTACCCGTGTGAACCGACACAAAGCCGAACAAACTGATGAGGTTGTTGAGTGACTATATCCAAAATCCGAGTAATCTGTTCAACAATGCATTTCTGTAGAAGTTTTTGAAAGACTTGATGGCCAAAAGGGGCAAGCATCAGTTAACATACATGTGAGATCAAATTGTCAAATATCTCATCAATTGTCTCCTTTGGACCCTTAGCAATCATATCTTGCAACACACGAGACTCTATACGGTCTTTAGCACGTGTTAAGATAGTATCATGATTAGTGTGGATTCCATTATAACCAAATACATAACTCCAAGGGTGGTCATAGAAATGATTACTTCAGGTAAAAGGAACCTCTGCAAAATTTCCCTTAAAAGAAGTATATTGAGAACCCATCGCACTACCACTACTAGGAGTACTACATTCATGAAAATCATAGTTATATGGCTTAGGAGCATCATACCTATTAACACAATCATCTTTCGAAAACCACAATCTATATAAGTGACTCCTCAATTCTCATCCGGTTTTTTGCCATGAATTTTAAGGAAACTAGTTCTCATGATTGTTCATACCTTGAACTCCATTGTCTTGAGGGAATTGATGAGTATCTTGTAAAGGCTGTTAAGGAACCCTTAAGACACAAAATCTTCCAAACTCATCTTCTAGGGCTTGCAAGTCAGAAGGAAATAAAGATACTCTAATTTCATGTGAATAATCAACCAAGGGAAGCAATTCCTCGTAAATTGTTAAAAGCTCCCGCAAATCATTTGATACGGAGATTCCACAACTCTTCGGTTCAGATTAGTCATTGGAGGAGAAGACTGGACAAGACTTGGGATGGAGGAGAGATGAGTTTAGAAAAATGACTTACGAGAGAGAAAAAGAAAAAAAAAAGTAAACGAAGAGGATAGGTATTGTGTGATATTCTTTTACACAAAATCTATTTGATCAGATTTAGATAGGTTTGAATCTGTAACATATGCCTATATTGGTATCTTTCTGCCTATCGAGTAGGTTGTTTTATTTAAATTATTGATCGAACGTAACTTGTCTCCTTACAAAAATCTCACAAGAATCAGTGAAGGTTTAAAAGCTAAATATGCAGACCATCTCTAATGGTGGCGTTCTTCAGCACAACGGTGATGCCCGATCTTATGTGAAACCCTTCTTGTGGCCTATCTCCTTCTTCCACCCCCTACCACAAACCAACACAACCACAAGCACAAATTTGATTAACATAAGAACTTTTGACTTAATACTACAAACTCCCGTAGTAAACCACTTGGAGATTTATCAATACATATCTAATTACATCATTATTTACAAAACATAAAAGAAGTTCAACTATATAGTTTTTCGTTTTTAAGAAAGAACGCGTCGAGTTTAGTCTGCATCATGCATGGGATCTATATAAAGCACATCAAGTTCAGCTTCAAACATCAAACAAGTTCAATTTCAAAAATATCAAGACAGTGTATTCAATTTGGTTCATTGTAATAATGACAATCTCTACGGCTATGCCATGAGAAAGATATGTTTGGTTTTAAGTTTAGCAATGTTTCTAGTTCTCTCAAGCTTGCATGAGGTTTCTCCTATATTTTTTTTTGGGCCTTAAACATTTATGCTCTATGAGTTTCTCTTATATTTTAAGGCCCAAAAAAAAATTAAAAAGTCCATAATGTAATCCAATAAATCAAGAATCGTTTCTCAACGGTACGTGTTAGATTTTGATTGGTTGTCAGGTATATACAAAAAAAAAAAACTTTTTTTTGCCGTTTTCTCCTTCCTTCCCCTCTCCCTTCTCTCTCGATGATAACGGCGATGGTTTCACCGATTCACCTCTAATCCGGAAAAATCAATCGATTTCTTAAACTCAATTTGGCCGGCATAAATGTTAGGGTTCTTGATGTTTGACACCGCTTTGTTGTCGGATCGGCTTCCAATCGCTAAGCCCTAACATTTGATGATTTGGTCTTCACGGCCAACTGGCCTAAGCGGACGGCGAGGTCCACCGGCTAGCGAATTGGGCACACAAGGTTCGTTTCTCATCTCTGATTTAGTGCATGTCATTAATTTTTTTTTTCCATCTCTCCCTTGTTTCATCCACCGTCTCTCTCTTTCTCGCATCACAGCATTCAACTTGAAATAAACTTTGATTAGTCTCTGTAATCCATCGATTTCGATTCTTTTATTCTAATATCCTAGTTCGATTTTGGGGGAATCTTTATTTTCCTCTCTTGTTTTGGTTCAATCAAGGTTCTGATTCTGTCTATGAACGAGTGACTAGGATTTTTAAGTGTTATTAGTTACTGATAATTATAACTTACGAATGGTTTTGGGAGGAGTCAACTCCTACTAGTAGTGTTTAGAATGATCCTGCTGATTGATGTTCCTACATACTTGTTGAACTATGCACGTCTATTAGGTTGTGGTAGTTGCACTTACTGTGTTTCGTCGTTAAAAGAATTGGATCTATGTCTCCTTGTGTGGCTTCTCACAAACTCGTGCAACATGATTTTACATATTTGTTTTGCAGATTATTTTTCAGTAGTTTTGTGTACATGTATACCTCGTGGACTGCAGACCCTACATCCTATGTTCATCACTTGGTCTGACAAGTATTTGCAGTATTTGAAATTGCTCTCTGTAAGTGTGGATTCTCAAGTGTCCAAATTGATGTATTTTGAAAACAGTTTCTAGATTTTTGCTTGTGTCATATAAACTGATTTATTGACTTTGTTGTAATAATTTGGTAATGTCGCCAGAGTCCACTTGGTGTTTTTGTTCATCCATCTGGAGAGGAGAAATTGATAGATTAATGGATAGATATCTGGTAAGAAATATAGTTCTTAAAAGTATCGTTTGAGACATATAGATCAATCCTTTGAACCTGATTGTTTTAAACCGTTATCTGCAATTCTGCATTGTCTTATTATATGCAGCTTCTTCTTTTTATTGAGATGCTGAAATGGGATTCAGGAAGATTGTTAAGATTGCTCACTCCGTGGGGGTAAGACTCATTTCGTTTGTGAGCCAGATTATCTGCATTGTCCTGCTGCTTTTGATTATTCTCTTATGCTTTGCGTTAACATTTATGCTATGGTTATTTTCAGACCATAAACAGCATGGCTCACATGAAGCGGTTTATGTATGGGAAGGTCGACTTGGATTATGTTCTTGGAATTGGAGGGTTTGATCTAGAAAGGTCCGGAAGACTAATCTCTTATTACAAGTCACCACAATGTTCATGATCATGAACACGGTATGTTATAGGATTACCAACAGAATAGAAGATTAAAAGTTGTGTAACATGTAAAATATTTTTGTTTCCCTTTAATATAAGTAATTAAAATAATTGTTTTATCATTTTAAATTATTAAAACTTGAAAATTAATAAACAATAGTTTAAAAAATAATTATTTTAATGATTGAGAAACCTATGAAAGTTTATCTAATGGAAGGATGATTTTGGTTTAAGTAGTTAGTGGGTTGCTTTGATTAGTTTAATATTAATTATATAATTAGTTTATTTTTGAGCTAACCCATATGGGTTGCTCTATTGGACATGGTCTAATGTATTAATATGGTTGTTGTATTGGAGTTCAAACTGAAAACAAAACTGTAAAAGAAAATTATAAACAGCAGATTACACATAACTATTAACTAGAGAGTTTAAATGCAATAATGCTCTCAAATAGAAAAATAAGAGATTAAATGAACCAAAACTTAGTTTGATTTGAGTAACATCAATTTTGATTTATATGTGTCAAAACTCAAAATGTATTTATTTGCATTAATCAATTATTCATTTTATTTGTAACATAATCACTCCTTTCATTTTTGTGAAATAAACTAAAATTTATATAAATTTAAGAGAGATAAACTCTCACTCTTTTGAATTTAGAGTGTCATTCTACAAAATTTTTGCCCTAAATGTTTAAAATAAAATTTTGTAAAGTTCTGTTTTTATTTTTCTAAATAACTAATAAATTTAGAGGAATTTAAGAATGCTTATTTTTCAATATCACTTTTCAAAAGTACTCTATCTCTAAAACGTTAAGAAAAATGTCCCTAAAATTCTGAGATCTACAGAAGGACATGCGTAACTTTATAAAAGCATACAAAAATTATCTTTATACATGTGTAAAATCTTATACATATTTTGTAAATACTTTATAAAAACCTTATAAGTACCTTGTAAAAGTTATAATATATCTTATAAAACCTTATAAAATACATTTAAAACTTTATAAGTACTTGTATAGAGTCCCCAACTAGTAATTATTGTAATACTCCACTTTAGCCCTGGGCATTCGGTTAATTCGGTTCGGGTTATTCGGTTTTTCAAAATTTCGGTTATCTAAAAATTCCGCCGAATTAAACCGAATAAAAGTTCAGTTCGGGTTATTCGGTAATCGGTTTATTCGGATCGGTTATTGGATTCAAAATCAATTCCAAAATAAACCGATTTTTTTTTTTAATTCGGTACCAAATTTATAAGAATGGGCTTCAAAAACAAAATTACAATTATAAACCACTAAACTAGTGGGCCAAATTTTACAAAACAAAGCCCAAATTAAATAGCAACCACAATCCATTAAAATTTAGGGTTTTATGAACTCCTTGCCCCTACTCATTTCTAAGGCGGCGGATATGCGACGGCGACGGTAGCATTAGCATCTAGCAGTGGGATCTCTCCGTGAAGAAACATGCCTTCATCGAGATCTATAACCTACCATCATCAAAGCAACATGCAATCATTTATCTAAACTTATGAAATAAGAAAAGAAAAAAAAATGAAAGTCAATTAGATCGGAAGATTTACCAATCGTGAGTTTGGTGTTGAGGAAGCTAGTAGCGGTGAATCTGTACCACATTTTAGTTGTCGGATAGAATTGATTATAAATGACTGATGGACCATCATTCATAGATCTGAATGATGGTGATAAGGCTAACAATGTTTTGAAACTATTGTGCAAAACACTGGCCATGGATCTATGATGACGAAGAGAAGAAGATACATAAATAGGTGGGAAGATGCAGCAAAAAGAATAATAAAATGAGAAAGATTGAGAAGAATGAATGAGAAGAAGGTCTAGAAAAAGTTCTCTCTCGTGGGCAGAGAAAAAAATAAGAGAAGAAATGAAAGATCTAGGATTTTTTTTCATTTTATATGGTGCACCTATTAACCAAAAAACCGATCGGTTATCGTCTACCGAACCGAACCGAATTGATAACCGAATTACTAAAATTATTTCGCCGATCTGTTTGGCTTTCTCCTCACAATCAGCGCCAAGAACCGAAATTTTCGGTTTTCTTGATTCGGTTTTCTCGGTTTACTCCGAATGCCCAGGACTACTCCACTTTCATGAAATATGGTGATGCATGCAGATAAGTTTAAAATAATTGATTTGGCCACATATTTCGTACAAGTGCACTTGTTTTTTGGTCAATAATACTTAGAGAACTCTACAGTTTACTGTTTGAGCTAGAGCGATTTCTGGACGGATGACCTTCCAAGAAGTGATTACCAGAACTATATGAGTGAGGAAAAATCACGGAGAAAAATCATGTGGTGATTTGTAGGATCGGTAAATAAGTCTTTACAGCCTCTCAGATCTAGTGAACTGGCCGTCAGATAAAGATGAACCTACGAGTGAGCAAAAAACCGTAATCCAAAAAATTGAACTAAACCAAACTGAAATAAATGGTTTGTTTTGGTTATAGTTAAGTCTAAAATCCATTTGTTTATTAACCAAATCGTTTATGTTTGGTTTGGTTAAAAACCGTAAAATCAAATGTTTTTTTTTTTGATGAATATTTGGAATACCTATATATAATTATTTATGTGCAGTTTATAATAAATATAATAATGTCTTTAAGATTTTTTCAATTGGGTCTATAATTATTTGAATTATTTTCTTTGTATTTTAATTTTGAATTATTTGGATTTTTGAAACTAGATTTAGATTCTATAATTTGAAATTATGTAAAACTTATTGATTGATATATTCTTTCTATTTTTTATTTATTTTATGCAACAAACATAATGATTATTTTTTGTAAAATATAGAATCACCTAATAAAACTGTAACCTAACTGAACGAAATACATACGCTTTTTGCAAAGTTATATTTTCATAAAAATTGTAAAACCGTAAAAACTGAACCGCAACCAAATTGAAAAATACAAAAAACCGAATAAATCATAAATCAAAAAAACCAAACCGAAACCAGATCGAAAAATTGAACGACCATCCTTAGATAGATCCACAGGCTGAGAGAAGATGTATGACCCACTAAGAATGATGGCGGTTAGAACGTTACAATTATCCCCCAAAGTAATTTATAAATCTTATGAAATAACTTATGAAATCCTACTATATTAATTGGGAAGTACAAATATGAAACTAACCTTAAAAGGTGTAAAAAATTTACATTTACTTGCCATTAGAAAATTTTAATTAATTTCCTAAAACTGTCTACCTAATTTAAATCAATATTTTAGATTAAAATATAATTCTCCTTGCATTTTTATTTAATTTTATATTTAATTATTTTAATTACTATTTAATTCATAAAGTTAATAAAAATTTAGATTTTTTTCTCTGCATATGATGTGATATGAGTTTTTATAAACAGATATATATTTTAAAATTTTTCTTAGGATATTTATAACCAAACAAGTACATCCACATATAGAGCTCGAAATACATTTTTAGAGTACAATAGGGTGTCATTACTCTTTGGCTTTTTGCCAACTTCGGGTTAGATTTTAAACTAAAATTATAACCGATTCAATTATCCGGATCCTCTTTAAGATTACCGAATATTTTGGGCCGGTTTCTAATCCATAGCGTACTTATTTACATCCAATTAATGTCAAGTAATGCCTATAGTATCTTAGGAAAGATCTAATTTACATGCCGAATTTTTAGGGCTGAGTTTGACAAAAAGAGTTGATAACACAAATTTTGTAATCACATCCATATAATATAGCAACTAATTCAAATGAATACATCTTAGGAAATATCTAATTTGCGTTTAATAAACGATTAAATATTTGCTAAGTTCTTATTAGCTTTAAATATACACTATTAATCCAATAATATCAATTGAGAATCAAAATAAGAATATGTGATATCATTCATTCCTAAATCATAGCTAACCAAATAACAAAATGTATATTCTCAACTTGCGAATCAAGAGTTTATATAAAACATATATACAACCGTTAACAGTATATATAGAGATGCAATTCACCATCGACTACAAGCACCACTAAACTATTACAATATCATATCAACAAAATAATAGACTATCACGAGGTAAAACCTAATAACCTAACGAAATACATATGCTTTTTAAAAAGTTATATTTTCCATAAAAATTATAAAACCGTAAAAACTGAACCGCAACCAAATTGAAAAATACAAAAAACCGAATAAATCATAAATCAAAAAACCAAACCGAAACCAGATTAAAAAATTGAACGACCATTCTTAGATAGATCCACGGGTTGAGAGAGGAGGTATGACCCACTAAGAATGATGGCGATTAGAGCATTCAATCTTAATAAATTTGTCTTTCTAACTAATAGATAAAATATAATTTAGTTTAAAAACTAGAAAACGATATTAAAAAAAATACAACTTGATAACAATATGTTTTAAGATGTGGAAAGAATATATCTAGTTTTAAGAGTCTTGCTTTAATTAATTTTTTTTGGGTGGAAGTGTTGTTTTACGTTTACAATGTAAAATGTTGGATAAATATTCCAATTTTTTCCTATTGTTTTGTGTATTAAGTATTTGTCTTAGCATTATAACTCTTCCAGCTCTTACGGTTACTGAAGGCACATAATAGTGCAACCCATCATGATGTGTTCGAAGCTCGAGCGAGGCATTAGAGAAATATGATGAGACAAGAATCACCGGAAGGAGGAACTCCCATTTTTATTCGTGAACCATACCATTCTAATATTTTTACCAAATCCAAGCTTAAAAAATGTATGATTACTAAAAATTCACTTTTCACATTAAACTTGATCTTTTCTGGCATATTTTACAGAGAATTAATGTATAAGATATCATTCTATATAGTTGACAAAAAAAAAAAGATCATTCTATATATATAGTTTTATCTATCCAAGTCAGAGGTAAAAAAAGAGGTTGTATGTAATAAGGAAAAATATTAATCCCCCAAAAAAGGGACGGAGCCAAAACCAAAACCTCCGGAAAGTAAAACGAGTTAGCACCACCCATCACACATTTTCACTCATAGATAACGATAAGATTCATGGAGTTATCTTCCACGTGGCACTGTTCTAGCGGTACAAACCGATAAGGGTCTCAACACCTTACCTTAGGCTCTGTGGCCGTTACCAAGTGAACTTAACCCTCACACATATCCACACTCAACATCTAACGGTCTAAATCCCTTCACAATCCAACCTCATGAATCCTCGACCCTCGGATCATTCAAGGGCTTGTTCTCATTGTTATTATCATTATATATAGATGAGCAAAGCACTAGACCAATCCTCAGTCACACAAAAGAGTAAAGAAGAACAATGGCTTCATCTATGCTCTCTTCCGCTACTATGGTTGCCTCTCCGGCTCAGGCCACTATGGTCGCTCCTTTCACCGGACTTAAGTCCTCCGCTGCTTTCCCAGCCACCCGCAAGGCCAACAACGACATTACTTCCATCACAAGCAACGGCGGAAGAGTTAGCTGCATGAAGGTTCATATATATATTTTTCTTCTTTCGATTTTTTTTTGTATATATTCATTCGAATTACATAAACTAATGTTATTATTATTGTGTAAATCTTAAAAAATTATAGGTGTGGCCTCCGATCGGAAAGAAGAAGTTTGAGACCCTCTCTTACCTTCCTGACCTTACCGAATCCGAATTGGCTAAGGAAGTTGACTACCTTATCCGCAACAAGTGGATTCCCTGTGTTGAATTCGAGTTGGAGGTAATCAAGTTTGAACATAATATAGATCTTGGACTATTTTCTTGTTGTTGTTGGTGGTATAATATTGATTAGGAACTCTTTTTAAAAAATATTCTGAGTTGGTTTGTAACATGTGTGGTTTTTATAGAACGGGTTTGTGCACCGTGAGCACGGTAACACCCCCGGATACTACGATGGAAGGTACTGGACAATGTGGAAGCTTCCCTTGTTCGGTTGCACCGACTCCGCTCAAGTGTTGAAGGAAGTCGAGGAGTGCAAGAAGGAGTACCCCGAAGCCTTCATTAGGATCATCGGATTCGACAACACCCGTCAAGTGCAGTGCATCAGTTTCATCGCCTACAAGCCCCCAAGCTTCACCAATGCTTAATTTCCAAACCTCTCCCCCTTTGCTTTGTTTCTTTGTAAACATCAAAACATTATCCCCCACCTTTGATTTTATATCATTCTGCTTTTCTTCTTCTTCTTTTTTTTTTATATCTAAAGTTTTAATTTCCGGATTTAACGTTTGTTTTCCGGTTTGCGAGACATTTTCTATCGGATTTCTCAAATGTCTGATGAAATAAATATGTAATGTTCTATAAGTCTTTTGATTTCGAATTTGCATATGAACAAACAAGAAAAGAGGACAATGCGGCTCAAAAATAATGAAATATACAATAACATAAAAGTACTTTAACCTTTTGATCCGTCGTTTGAATAGCAATTATTTGAATAAAATAAGTTTTCACGATTAATGAGGTATAGGAGAGGTTTAGACTAACAATATCTTGAAATAAAAGATGACCCACTTGAAATCTAGTGATGGATACATAAGTGGACGTGCTTTATTTAGGATAGAATTCTAGATAAGAGTCTCGGATATTCATTTTTACTTAAGTATATTCAAAGGATCTTGTGGATTATATATTTTTCCTCAATCACTTGACTTGGCCCAAAATTCACATAAGATATTGTTGGAACTAGGATAATATGAAATATAATGTGCTTTAATGTTGTTTAGGTACTTTCGGAATAGGATAAGATACATGAGGGTGGTAAGAATTCAAAGTTTTGTGAAAAAAAAATTGTTTGTAGGAAGTTTATTTTAAATAAATTTTTTTTTACTTAAGTATAAATACCTTTTCTACCATTAGAAGAAACAAATCTCTTTTACCATTTAATCTCAGTTTTGTTCTCCATCGATTACATCGAAATGCGAAATCACAAATTTGTTTTTGTTTTCATGTAACTTTTTGTTGACTAAGTTAGGTGGGAGTGAACATCAGAAAAGAGAAAAAAAACAAAATGAGTGGACCAAAAGGCCCATTAACAGAAATAATGACCAAAATGGGTGGACCTCCTGAGAGAAAAAATCCCAACTCTCCTTTTGGAGCTTCAACATACCGAATAGCCCACCCAAGTCCTTACTCCATCCATTTTCTCAAACCGTTGTTTAAAATTTGGCAAAACGCTAACGGGTGTTCAGTGATAATCTAAAAATAATCGGGAATATGACTAGGCCAAAAGTAACTGAATCAGGTAAATGTTGGATAACTGACTTTTTTAAGAAACTAATCATGACGGATAAAGTCAGTCTGACAACTAAGCGGGAGTAATCGAAGTGAGAGGTGGACTCTGAGAACAAAGTCTCAAACAATGACTAATAATAGCCCGCCACATGACTATCATTTTCTTGTTTTTGTTTCAAAAAATGTATTTTCTTTTTCCAATTTCCTTAATATATCTGATTGTGAAAGAAAACATAAAATGTATATATCTAAAGAAAACAAAAAAAAACGAATTAATGGGGGAACACCTACCTCTGCCCTTATCTGTCATGAAACTAGACTTATGTCTTGTCCACCTAAATTCACTTTAACTTCAAATTTCCACTCACACAACACATATTCTCGATTAGTATATTCAAAAACTTAGAGCATCTCCGTTAGTTGCATTTGTTAGCTTAAAAAGCTAAAAAAATAAATCAGAAATCTTAATTAACTAACAATGGATCTTTAGCTTAGATATTTTAGGAGCGATGCTTAGCTAACACATGTTAGCCTGTAAGTAAAATTTTAGGAGAAAAAGAAAAAAAAAAGCTACACAGTCAAAAGAGGGATGGTGGAAAAGCTGAGTGGAGCTGTTACTTTCTTGGCTCGCAGGTACGACCGAGGAAGTGACGCAAAAGGCTACACAGTCTGTTCAGGACTCTTCACATTCACTTGGCTCCACCGTTGGTAAGGCCTCTTCCTGTTACAAATAGCGTTTTCAGCTTGTAGCATTTGTGATGACTTTTGAATCAAAAGTTTTGATTTTGGTGTATAAATGGTTGTAACCGTGAAAGTAGAATGTAGAATTGAGGTTTATATATTCTCATTCATTCTCTTCTTCCAAGTGTTCGTGTAGCTTCTTTGTCACATATCAGTTTTGATGATGGTTTAAATTGTTTGTGTAGACTGAGACTAATAGAATATCAGGAGAGAACAAAGGTGTATCAGATAATCCAATTCGTTTGAAAATATCTTCCCCTAATGTTTTGGATATCTCTCTTGTGTATCACTAAGGTTCCTGTTGGTGATCAGCCTACTGATATTGAAGCTCGTATAAGAACCATGATCTTGTCTTACATTAAGAACCATGGCTGCTTGATACTTGCTGTTACCCCTGCTAATTCCGATTTAGCCAACTTAGACGCGTTGCAAATCGAAGAAAATGCTGATCCTGATGGTAAGTTTTTTGTATCATCAAGTCAATTGTGAATTTTTTGTAAACTAGAGAATCGAATGGAGTAATTCTCTTGTCTTATTATTGAATAAACTCGAGGTTACACATATATATATATAGTAGAGTACATAACCGACTAGACATAAAACCTATGGCCGATAGGCCTTATTGTCTTGGACGGACACGGGCCATGAACGGGCCGTGTATGGGCCTGGTTATGGAGTCCATCCGTTAAGTGGTTTATAACACTCCCCTTGGTTGACATAACCATGCCAATGCTAAGGGATCAATGCAATACGCTAGGGGGTTGCTGCCTCATTAAAACCTTACCAGAAAAACCCAGTGGAACAAAACCTTGGTGAAGGAAAAAGAGTACAGCACGCATTGCTCCCCCTGTTCTAAGCATCCCTAAAGTCCTTAAGCCTCCGCATTCCAATCTGGTGCATGAGCTTCTTGAATGTAGTTGTCGGTAATGCCTTAGTGAAGAGATCGGTTGAGTTGTCGCATGACTGAACTTGCACCACTTGAACTTCTCCGGCCTTTTGTAGTTCATGTGTGAAGAAGAACTTGGGTAGGATGTGCTTCGTCCGATCTCCCTTGACGTAACCTTCCTTGAGCTGTGCGATGCAGGCCGTATTATCTTCGTAGATTACGGTTGGCTCTTTGTCTTCGACCATTCCGCAATTTGCTATAATATGTTTGAGTCATCGACCTCAACCATACACTCTCTCGTCCGGCTTCATGAATTGCTAGGATCTCCGCATGGTTGGACGAAGTGGCACAATGCTCTGCTTCATAGAACGCCACGATATCGTCGTACCATCGTGTGTAAACACATATCCGGTTTGATACCTAGAGTTGTGCGGATCCGATAAGTAACCTGCATCAGCAAAACCAACTAAACCTTCTTTGTTATAGTTAGTATAAAATAAACCAAAGTCTGCCGTCCCTTGTAGGTAACGCAGAACATGCTTAACACTGTTCCAATGCTTTTTAGTCGGACAAGAACTAAATCTTGCTAGGAGGTTCACGACAAAACATATGTCCGGTCTAGTGTGGCTAGCCAAGAATATTAACGCTCCTATAGCACTGAGGTATGGCACTTCAGGACCGAGAACTTCTTCATCGGCCTTCTTTGGACCAAATGGATCTTTATCCAAATCAAGACTCCTCACAACCATTGGGCTGGTCAATGGGTGAGCTTGGTCCATATTAAACCTCTTGAGTACCTTTTCTGTATATGCCATTTGATGCACTCATTTATTTACTCAAGCTGCAATCTCAAACAGAATTTAGTTTTACCTAGGTCTTTCATTTCAAACTCTTTCTTTAAATATTCGACTGTTTGGGCGATTTCTCCAGAGGTTCCTAGGATATTCAAATCATCCACATATACTGCTATTATCACAAACTCTTTGTTTGCAAACTTCTTTATAAATATACATGGACTGATTGGGTCATTCTTATAGCCTTCTTTAGCTAAGTACTCACTTAATCGATTATACCACATTCGACCACTTTGTTTCAGTCCATAAAGGGATTTGTTCAGCCTTATTTAGTACTGTTCTCGAGAACCAATCTTATCTTTGAGCTCAAAACCCTCTGGTAATCTCATATAAATTTCATTATCCAGTGGACCATATAAGTATGCGGTTACAACATCCATTAACCGCAAATCCAGTTTTTCTCTTATAGCCAGACTTATTAAGTACCTAAATGTTGTTGCATCCATCACAGGGGAGTATGTCTCCTCATATTCTATTCATGGTCTTTGAGAGAATCCTTGTGCTACAAGCTGTGCCTTATATCTCACGATTTCATTTTTCTCATTTCTCTTCCTTACAAAGACCCACTTATGTCCAACTGGCTTTATTTTAGGCGTTGTCCTTAAGATCGGACCAAACACACTTCTCTTCTTTAAAGAGTTTAACTCCACGTCAATGGCTTCTTTCCATTTTAGCCAATCTTTACTTTGAGTGCACTCTAATATAGACGTGGGTTCATGATCCTCATTTACCTCAAGTGCTACTTTATATGCAAATATTTCATCAATGTCGACATCTTTACGGTTCCATTGAGTTCCAGACATGATATAATTGATTGAGATCTCATTATTATCAATACCTTCAGGTCCTTGAGGTTCAGCGTCCCAAACCTCATTTGGTACCTTAGGATTTGCCGCGGCCATGTCTGCATTTTCCTTAACCTCGGTTTGATTTGCACCTTTCTTAGATTTCTGAGGGTTCTTATCTTTGGAACTTAATGGTCTACCTCGTTTTAAACGTGGTTTAGACTCTGTAGCAACTTGATTGTGTTCCTTCTGAACATCAATACTTATTGGTGCATTACAAGCTGGTATGTACGATTTTGTTACTCTCTTTGGATCAGCAAAGGAATCTGGCAATTGAATAGCTAGCTTCTGTAAATGAATAATCTTTTGAACCTCTGCATCACATGATAGAGTTCGAGGATCTTGCCAATTTAAGGATGTTTGATTCCATGTTAATTCTTTAACCAACTTGCTAGTCTCACCCCCTAACATTGGGAATTCGGACTCAACAAAGTGACAGTCCGCGTATCTGGCCTTAAATAAATCTCCTGTGGTTGGCTCAAGATACTTTATAATGGTGGGAGACTCATATACAACATATATTTCCATCCTCCTTTGAGGTCCCATCTTAGTTCTCTGTGGTGGAGCAATTGGTACATAAACGGCACACCCGAATGTTTTGAGATGGGATATGTCTGGCTCATGACCCGTTAATAGTTGGGATGGTGAATACTTATGTTCACTAGATGGCCTGATGCGTATAAGTTCTGCTGCATGTAAAACTGCGTGTCCCCAAGCCGACACAGGAAGCTTCGATCTCATTAGCAATGGTCGAGCAATTAATTGTATTCGTTTAATGAAGGATTCTGCTAATCCGTTTTGTGTATGGACATGTGCCACAGGATGTTCCACACTCACCCCCATGGACATACAATAATCATTAAACGCTTGGGATGTAAATTCACCAGCATTGTCTAGACGTATAGTCTTAAGTGGAAATCTGGAAAATGTGCTCTTAGTCTTATAATTTGAGCCAACATCCTAGCAAATGCTAGGTTCCTTGTGGTAACAAGCAAACGTGTGACCATCTAGTTGATGCATCGATCATAACCATAAAATATCTAAATGTCCCACAAAGTGGGTGTATTGGTCCACATATATCACCTTGTATCTTTTACAAAAAATGCAAAGTTTCTTTATTTACTTTTGCTGGTGATGGCCTTATAATAAGTTTCCCTTGTGCACATGCTACACACGTGAGATTTTTAGGGATAACTTTTCTCTCTTTAAGAGTGTGCCCATTTGAACTATTAATCATTTTACGCATCATGTTCGAACCCGGATGGCCAAGTCGGTCATGCCATAGAGTGAACTGTTCATTAAACATTTTATTCTTTGCCAAGTTAGCTTCTATCATGTTAATCTTAGCATGGAATAAACCAGTGGCTAATGCAGGTATAGTCTCTAGGACCTTCTTATGTCCATTCACGATTTCAGTAATGTATAGAAATTCTTTGCTTCCTTCACCCTTTGTTTCAACATGATAACCATTCAATCGAATGTCTTTAAAGCTCAATAAACTTCTCTTCGAGTTGGGTGAGTACAAGGCATCACTTAGTTCAATATGTGTGCCATTAGGTAATAATTTGTGAGCTTGGTTGTAGCCTTCTATTAAGCTTGCTATACCCGCAATTGTACTAACATTGGCACTTTTCATTATGAAGTTTATGAAATATCTTTTATCCTTCAATATTGTGTGGCTGGATCCACTGTCCACCACTAGTACACTCATATACTCGGCCATTTCTATAATGACAATGATTTTTGTTTAAAACTTTAATAAAACAAGCAAATATATATTGAAATAAAATCATTGAATTTAAACCAAAACAATTATCCAATACATAAAACCGAAATAAAGCATAAAAGCTTAGAAATTAAACCAAGGCCATAATGTAAAACTAGTTATCTTCTTTAAAACAATCGGAAGTCTCATAGTCTAGTGAATCATCATTCTCATGGTTGAAGTCATCTTCACCATCGAGAGACACATAGTTGGCTTCTGGATTCTTCTTCAACACCTCTTGATATGCATCAATGAGATGTTTAGGTATTCTGCAATTCTTGGCCCAATGGTTAGACATACCACATCGGTGACAAACCGATTTAGCCTTGTTTTGCGGTTTAAAGGACCCACGTCCCCTACCACCACGGCCACGGCCTCCACGGCCATAACCATTAAAGCGGCTAGCTTGGTACTGTCCACGACCACCACGTCCTCTGCAACCACGGCCACGGCCATAGTGTCTTTCTCTATGGACATAGTTGGTCTCCTTGGGCTCTTTAGGCTCCTTAGGCTCATTAGAATTTTGCTTTGCCATATCTACCTTGTGTGCTTCTGGTAGTGGGGCTATACCAGGAGGTCTCATAGCACTATTCATCAACGCTCATTGTTCTGCTCAGCTAGTAGCAAACACGAGATTAAGACCCCATAGGTTTTGAAACCTTTTTCAGGGTACTGTTACTGAAGTAGTATGTTGTGAGTGCTAAAAGTAGACAATGTCTTCTCTAGCAACTCTTTCTCTGTCACCTCAGTACCACACAACCTATGGAGTGAGACAATCCTAAAAAGCTCTGAGTTATACTCATCCACGGAGTTGTAGTCCTGGATCCTTTGGTTTTTCCAATCAAATTAAGCCTTTGGTAAGAGTACCGTTTGTTGGTGTCCGTATCAGCGTTTAAGCTTTGTCCAAAGGTCAAGAGGATTTTCTATGGTGAGGTACTGATTCTTGAGACTCTCAGCAAGGTGATGGAGCATATGCATAATGGCCTTGTAATTTTGCTTATTGGATGGTTCAAAACCTTCCTCAATTCATTCAAATAAGTCCTTTGACTGTAGCATGATCTTAGTGTCCAATGCCCATTGCAAATAGTTGTCTCCAGAAGCATTCAATGCAGCATAGTCTAAGTTGTTAAGCCTTGCCATCTGCATAAAACAGAAATAGACAACCAATTATTAGCATGCGGTATTTGAGACCGAGCCATGCAATCAATCAATAGGTCATGCGGTATTTAAGACCGAACCATGCCATTAAATTTAAACTTAGGTGCGGTATTTAAGACCAAACCATGCCTTGCCTTTACTCATAATTTTCGGTTTTGGTATGCATGGAAAACAAACAAACCTAGATAGAAAACTTGCATGCAACAATTTCCTTTTTATTAGATAGAATTTCCTTTTCTTAAGTTTTCCTTTTTCTAATTAGGATTTTAGTAAATATTGTTCTAGGCTTTAGATAATTACTTGAATAAAATTAGAAGTTATTCTAATCAATGATTTAATCTTAAAACAATTCCGATTTTCAAGTTTTAGTTTTTAGGAATTTAACAATAATTTTAAGAACAATCGGATTCAAAAATATTTTTATGTAAGGTTTGATTTTAACAACCCTAAAATAAGTCTATCCAATTCGATTTTAGAGTTCATGCAACTTGATTATATGCAGAAACAGTTTGTGCAATAAACGATTCTATAATACCCTATACATGATCCGATTTTCATACTTATGATGCATGCAACAAGCAATCAAGCAATAGCAACAATAAACAAACAATCCATGACAAGCAAATCCGATTTTTAGGGTCATAGGAATCATATGTCTTGATCTTTTATTAGTTTGTGCAGTTGCAGGTTTTAGGGTTTAATAGTTTTTAGATTCAAGTTCGATTATATGGTTCCATAAGTTTCGATTTTACCTTAACACCAAAAGGGGTATGACCGGTTTTGATCTGGGAGCTACAGACCTCAAATATACCTTGATCACGAACCACGAACCTCGAACAGAACTGCAAGCTGCTTTCCCACGAACAGATCTCGGACCGCTCCTTGTACCGCTCACGTCCCGATCCACGTACCGCTCACGTACTGCTCTCGTACCGCACTCGTCCTGGAACCGCGAACCTCGAACTGGTTTAGGATGGAACTTGATCACGAGCACATTTTTGCTCGTGAACACTAATAGATCTTCGAAACTGGAACTAGTTTTCGACAAGGGGAAGGAACGTCGGCGGTTTAGGGTTTTGATGAAAGAAGAAGGGTGAATGGCGGCGGTTAGAGTTTTAAGGTTTTACTCAGCTGGATCTTTAGAACAATCGTGCTGATAACGTGTTGTAAACTAGAGAATCGAATGGAGTATTTCTCTTGTCTTATTATTGAATAAACTCGAGGTTACACATATATATATAGTAGAGTACATAACCGACTAGACATAAAACCTATGGCCGATGGGCCTTATTGTCTTGGACGTACACGGGCCATGAACGGGCCGTGTATGGGCCTGGTTATGGAGTCCATCCGTTAAGTGGTTTATAACAGAATTTTATTAATTTCATTTGGTATACATGATTATTCACCTTTCGCGTTTGCATATTAATTTTCGAGACCTTATGATGAACCGAAAAAAGAAAACCGCATTAATTTTTTTTCTGTCTTGTTAATTGAAAAACGTCCCGCTAATAAATGTTTTCCATATATGGTGTGTATCACCATAAATCCGCTTTCTTTGTTTTTTTTTTAAAGAAGGTTTATAGTAACTAATATATTGTTTTAAGAGTAACCTACGCCACAAGCTGAACTTTTTATTTTGATGTAAATTTTTGTAATAATTTTTGTTGTTGTTACGTTATTAATAATCTTTTGTGATTATAAATTCTGTTTTCTTATATATAATAAATTTGTATGTTAAGAATGTTTTTTACACAAATTTATATAATGTTGTTTAAGATCATGCTTCTTAACTACTACCATCGAAAACTTGCTCACCATAATCTTCAGAATGATCAACATTTTTAAAATGGCATGAACAGAGTGGTTTATTTACAATTATTTAAATAAGTCTAAGTTACATGGAAATTATATCTACCAGTTGAAGAGTCTGATAAATCATCGCCCCGTAGTTTACTTCTATTCACCGGGTGGGTACGATGATAATATCGAAACATAATTACATATAGATTGTGATGGGGCTTTTCATCTTATTGTTTTTTTCACCTTCGTGTAAATGGGAGAGAAAAAGTATGATAGAGAATATTTTAAATGCAAGTATATCAGTAGTTGCACTGACTTTTAGTTTTACGCCAATTAATATTTTTTAATTAGATGACTAATTGTCTATAGTATCCTTAATAATTTTTGTTTATACTATTTCTAATGACATTTCATTGTAATTTTTTACACATTCTAATGTTAGTTTTATATTTGTACTTCTCAATTAATATAGTAAAATTAATATTTTTTAATTAGATGACTAATTGTCTTTAGTACCCTTACACATTCTATTCTTGTTTGTACTGTATTTCTAATGGCATTTCATTGTAATTTTTTACACATTCTAATGTTAGTTTTATATTTGTACCCTATATAATAAAACGGAAGTACACGACATTTTTTAGTAGACTATATAATAGATATATTTATGATTTTTTGTTATAAACTTGTGACATAGGTATATCATAATATACGGGTTAGTCTGATTTTTTGTAATTAAGGATAGTATGGATTTAGTTAATTATAGTAACATATAAATCAATTATAGGTAACATTTAAAAGATAAGGAAATCTCTCAACCTAATTAAAACAAAAATATGTGATTCTTCTTTCACATTTATTTTATTTTATATTTAAATTATTTCAATTTTTTAACTAATATATTTAGTTAATAAAATTTATGATTTTTTCAGCATATGATGTAATTTCAATTTTTTTAAACAGACATATATTGTTAAACTGATGAATAAAAAATATATACAAAATGCCCTACATCACCTAAGAAAACTAGGCAAAGATTCAAAGTCATATTAATAAAAAAGAGACCAAAATGATTCTGAATACGAATGAGCAGAAACCTTGATTTATCAGACATTGAAATTAAAAAATTTAAGCATTTTATTATGGTTCTTTATTTTAAAGAATTTCAACTTTTAATAAATTTAAAAATTCAAATGTATAACTTTTTAAAAATTTTAAAGATTATTAATATTTTAATTATTAAAACATTTATATTTTTATAAAATGTTTAAGATATGAATAATATTTAAACTTTATAAGAAGTTCAAATATTTTAAGTCTTTCAATTTCTAAAATAATAAAATTTATTCAAATATTTTAAATTTTAATAATATATACGAATTAAAATATCACATGATGGGTTATATGGCAGGACATGTTTGAGTTGATATTAATAGAAAATTAAAATGTCATTAATTCAGTGTTGCACGGGTAAAATATCATCTCATTATTTTGTGAACTTTTTAAAAACTTTAAAGATTATTAATATTTCAATTATTAAAACATTTAATTTTATAACTGTTTAAGATATTAATAATATTTAAACTTTATAAGAAGTTCAAATATTATAAGTAGTTCAATTTCTATAAAAAAAAAACTTTATTAAAACATTTTAAATTTTAAAAATATATTTAGATTTTTATGAAATTTTTAACGAATTAACATATCACACGACAAGTTATATGGCTAGGCATAGTCCTGGGCATTCAGAGTAAACCGAAAAAACCGAACCAAGAAAACCGAAAATTTCAGTTCTCGACGCTGATTGTGAGAAGAAAGCCAAACCGATCGGCGAAATAATTTTAGTAATTCGGTTATCAATTTGGTTCGGTTCGGCAGACGATAACCGATCGGTTTTTCGGTTAATAGGTGCACCATATAAAATGAAAAAAAACCCTAGATCTTTCATTTCTTCTCTTATTTTTTTCTCTGTGCCTACGAGAGAAAACTTTTTCTATACCTCCTTCTTCTCATTCATTCTTCTCAATCTTTCTCATTTTATTATTCTTTTTGCTGCATCTTCCCACCTATTTATGTATCTTCTTCTCTTCGTCGTCATAGATCCATGGCCAGTGTTTTGCACAATAGTTTCAAAACATTGTTAGCCTTATCACCATCATTCAGATCTATGAATGATGGTCCATCAGTCATTTATAATCAATTCTATCCGACAACTAAAATGTGGTACAGATTCACCGCTACTAGCTTCCCCAACACCAAACTCACGATTGGTAAATTTTTAATCGATTTTCATAAGTTTAGATAAAGGATTGCATGTTGCTTTGATGATGGTAGGTTATAGATCTCGATGAATGCATGTTTCTTCACGGGGAGATCCCACTGCTAGATGCTAATGCTACCGTCGCCGTCGCAGATCCGCCGCCTTAGAAATGAGTAGGGGCAAGGAGTTCATAAAGCCCTAAATTTTAATGGATTTTGGTTGCTATTTAATTTGGGCTTTGTTTTGTAAAACTTGGCCCACTAGTATAGTGGTTTGTAATTGTAAATTTGTTTTTGAAGCCCATTCTTATAAATTTGGTCTAATTCGGTTTAAATAAACCGAATAAAAAAAATTTGGTTTATTTCGGAATTGATTTTAAATCCAATAACCGACCCGAATAAACCGATTACCGAATAACCCAAACCGAATTTTTATTCGGTTTAATTCGGCGGAATTTTTAGATAACCGAAATTTTGAAAAACCGAATAACCCGAATTAACAGAATGCCCAGGGCTAGCTAGACATGTTTGAGTAGATATTAATAGAAACTTAAAATATCATTAATTCGGTGCTACATAAATAAAATATCATCTCATTATTTTGTTAACAATATGAATATTAGATTAATAGACGTATCTAATTAAATCGATTAATTAATACTGTAACAAAATAATTAATATGCGGTATAATGTAGGTTAAGTCATATAATTAACAATCAAAATGCAATATGTAATTTTATAAACTAAACAAATCAAATAAAATTAACAAATATAAATTAATATTTTTATCAAATAACTTAAACTGCAGTGTACCGCGGGTCAAAATCTAGATCTACTAGAATAGATCATACAAAATAGATGTTATTTTCATAAGTTATATTCAACATATGATTTCATGGCATAGTGTTTGAGCAAAAAAAAAAAAAACAAATAAAACAATCATATATATAATACTTTAAATAAAAATTACAAAATAAATAAAATAAATGTTAATCCGTGCTCTAGCATGGGTCTAATTCTAGACCGACATATAAGAACAATATTTGGGTTCACCCCTAGAGGTGAACCTCTTCATTCACCCCCTTATAAAATAAGGAAATAAAATCTGTATGCATTATGATAAAATTAAAAACTTAAACCGCTCTTTAATAAATCCAAATTGACATATAATTTTGTTCTACTTGTAAAATCTAAACTCTAACCATCTCATTTGTGAACCCAAACCGATATATAATTTCGTTCTACTTCTAAAATCTAAACCCTAACATCTCATTTGTGAACCCAAACTGACATATAATTTCGTTCTAATTATAAAATCTAAACCCTAGCCACCTCATTTGTGAGCCCAAACCGACATATAATTTCATTCTAATTGTAAAATCTAAACCCTAGCCACCTCATTTGTAAACCCAAACCGACATATAATTTCGTTTTAATTGTAAAATCTAAACCCACATAATATTTCGGTTTAATTGTAAAATCTAAACCCTAACCACTTTATTTGTAAATCCAAACCGACATATAATTTTGTTTTAATTTTAAAAATCTAAACCAAGCCAAAATTTAACTTTCCTTAATTAAAAGTATACAGAATTTGTTTCCTTAATTTTTTTGCTTTTTAATATAATTTTGATTTATTTTTTTAAATGAAATATTAGATGGGAGATTCTGATTGGCTAAGAGAAGAGGGGGTGAACAAATAGGTTCACTTGACATATAATTTCGTTTCAATTATAAAATCTAAACCCTAATTCTCATTTATAAATCCAAACAGATATATAACCTCGTTTAATTTTAAAAATCTAAACCAAGCCAAAATTTAACTTTCCTTAATTAAAAGTATACAGAATTTGTTTCCTTAATTAGTTTTGATTTTTAATTTAATTTTGATTTATATTTTAAATAAAATATTAGATAGAACATTCTGATTGGTTAAGAGGGAAGGGGGTGAAACTTAAGTATTTTTCTTGTTTTAAGTAAAAAAGAAGATGCTTATACAATAAATAATTATATTACAAATAACAAAATAAATAAGAATAATTTACATATGTTGTAAATACCAAAAAAAGTTAATAAATTATAAATATATATATATATATTTTAGTTGTGCATAAAAAATGTACATAAAACTTAAATTTTAGTTTAAATAAATTTGATTATTTTTTATCATTACAAATTAAACCAATAATGTATAATTAACTAGATTTAAATTTTTTTAAAAAGAAATTATAGTTTCTTGTAGAACAAATTTATGTTTAAAACATTGTATTTCTTCACTATTTTAATAAACACAAATTTACATGATTAATTTAAAAGAATTTTTGGTTTTTAAATTTTATAAATAATAGATGAAATTACTAATGATAAAAAAGTGAATGTTAGTAATGATAAAGTAAATAATATAATTGTTAATTCTACTTAATTATTCTAGTGATCATTAAAATAAACAAAAATTTAAATAAATTTTGATTTTTTATATATAAAATTTACATGATTAATTAAAATTAAATTTTGGGGTTTGTAGTTCATTTATCATCGATGAAAATGTTATTTCATTAACAATAATAATCAATTTAAATCAATAATAATCTATTTAAATTATAATATAAATCACTAAACCGCAAATAGTTTTTTCACCAATCAATTATCATTTTGTACCGCTTATTTTGTATAAACCGCACTTGTCCCGCAAACTGCATTTACCGCAGTTGATCCGTACTGCATTCTAAAAACGCTTTTCCCGCACAACCAAATACGCGGTCACCATTCGGACCCTGAGTAGACTCACAATTTTGATTAGATTAATGACTAATCCTCGACTATCAGTTATCTAATTATATTTGTTTAATTTGATTATAACCTGTTTAATCTGATTATTTTTTGCTTAATTTTTTGTATATCGTTTATTTTAGAGCCAAATATAAATCAAATATATTTTTTGTTATTTAGACATTTAAATTAAGAGTTTGTGATGTTTTACAATAACTAATATACAAACTTTTACTAAAAATCATAAATTTTTATTTTAAAATTATGTTTTTAAGTGTTTACCATAATTTTAAAGACAATACTATAGTTTTATATTTTATTCGATGTTTTTTTTAACACAAATAGAATTATTCATAGATTTAGTATAATATATTTATATTAATTATTAATTCAATAAAATAACCCTAAAACTAATCTCTGATTAATTAATTTCCTTTTAATATCTAATTTTCTCCCTAGTTGCTAGGTCTAACCGTCCGACTAGCGTCTAACCATTTTTAAAACGGTGCTAAAAACTTATATGGTAATACTACCCTAATAGTAAATGATATCTTTGTAAACCAAAATTGTACATAATTAATCCATATTAAATTAGATTTAAACTTTGAATAAAGGCCAACAAAAAAGTCTTGTTTATTACATAATCTTCTTTTTTTTGGACGAACACATAATTTCATTCATTCGTTTATTACATAATCTAAACCAAAATTTTATATGGATTACATCCGAACCAAAAATATTGAATCTTCGTTTAAAAAAAAAAGTGTTGTTTATAACATAATCTAAACGGAAATTTTATATAAATCACATCCGAAATTGAACCGAAACTATTAAAGTCAAAATTATGACCCAATGAAAAAACTCTCTAATAAGTCTTAATTTTTGTTAAAAAACAATGAAAATAAAAGATAGAAAACTTTAAAAAGAGAGCAAACAAAAAAAGTGTAGCATATAATTGTCGAACCACTGAGGACGAAAGAGTGAAAGACTACTTTTTTAGCTTTCCACTTCCGTTTAGTGGAAACCTAACACCTCTTCTCAAATCCTCTTTGTATTCCCCATTGCTTCTCTTATTTATATGCAGAGAAGAAGAGTTTTGTTGAAAGAAAGGTAATGAAAGATCAGATTTTGGGAAAGACTAGTATTGAAGATTTGAATCAAAGATGGTTATTTCTTCTTGCATTTCTCAGCCTTTCTCCTCATCACCTCTCTCGGTACTCTTTCTTCTCCCCAGTTTCACTTATATAATATGTTATTACACTGTTGGTGAATCTTACTATTAGTTATGGATAACCTTAAAAAAAAGTCTTAATCTTTTGACTCAAATTGGAGAATTTAATGGGGTTTTGAATTGACCCAGAGTCTTTATGTTACTGTTTCAGAACCTCTGTTTCTGATTGTTGTGTTTTGTTTGTATGAAAGTTTCGGAATTTCTAAGAGATAAAGTTTAAAACTTTTTTTTGTGTTGGTGATTTTCAGATGATGAAACGGAACATTACGGCTAAAAGATCGGAACTTTGTCTTGATTCTTCAAGAATTAGTTTTGATAATCGTTGGAGCTTCATCGGTGGATCAAGAATCTCTCTTCGCCGCAATGTTTCATCGAACTCTTACTCTGTAGCTCACAAGAGATGCTCCAGCATACAAGCTTCATGTAACTTGAAACATAACTCTCAGTAACCTTTTAAAGATTGACACTTTTTGTCATTCAATTTGTGGTTTTGGATCTCTCTGATATGTTTTATGTTGCAGGGTTAGCTACTTCTCAGATTGCAAGCAGTGTATTTGCGGTTGGAACTACTGCGGTTCTTCCCTTTTATACTCTAATGATTGTAGCTCCAAAAGCTGAAATTGTAAGTTTATGTTTTTAGTTTCAAGTCTTGTGTTGTTGTTGTGAAGACTCAAAAGAAGTTGTGGTTCTAAATTTGGGTAATCATGTTTCTTTTGTGTAGACCAAGAAGTCTGTGGAGAGTAGCATACCGTATATCATCTTAGGCTTGTTATACGCGTATTTGTTATACCTTTCTTGGACACCTGAGACGCTCAAATACATGTTTTCTAGTAAATACATGTTGCCAGAGGTTTTTTTTTTTTCCCTTTCTTGAAACATTGGAAAACAAGAGTGTCATTGCAGTTTTCTAAAGTTTGTTTTTACATCTGCAGTTGTCTGGAATAGCGAAAATGTTCTCAAGTGAAATAACTCTTGCTTCTGCTTGGATTCATCTTCTTGTTGTTGATCTTTTCGCAGCCAGGTATATATTCTTCTCACCGGGTTTTGAATCTATCCGAATGTGTTTCTTATGACGCGTGTTTTGGGTTGTTTTTCTATGCAGGCAAGTTTATAATGATGGTTTACTGAATAAGATTGAAACGAGGCATTCTGTTTCGCTTTGCCTTCTCTTCTGCCCTGTTGGAATCGTTTCGCATTTCGTGACCAAAGCTTTAACCAACAACCAGAGCAAGTAAAAACAGCGATCTTGGTCTTATCATCATCTTCTTTCTTAACAGCTTATAAAGATTGTAATGATGGTTTCATTGTACTTTTGCGAGTTTGTAATGGAGTAAGTTGTTAACAGAATCAATGAAAAAACTTTTATCAGTACGTTAACTTCATGATGAGGTTTTTGCAACTTGGAAACCTCCTCTTCGCATATACTACTAAACTATAGATTTACCAAGTTTGTCAAATGTATGTTTAATAAACTAAAAAAATTAAACAAGAAGTAGAGGCTTTATGATTTGAAGTGAAAACACTACTAGTGGAGTCGTTGAGTTGAGTGGTGTGTCATGTCCTCTCATCAGTAAATCAAGTGCTCTGAGACACGGGTGTACCTAATTTTGTCTGACTAGTTGTGTGGACCCCCACATCGTGGTATAATTGTCCAACGCACGTGCACGGGTACATCTTTGGTTTCCCTCAGATTTGGGAGTGTTGCTGTTGCGTATGCATTTGTTTAGGTACCGAGAGGGACTTCGGGAGGGTTGGTTGTCAAGGGCATCTCAAAGAGAAGTAGGTGAAAGTGTTTAAGGCTCTGATTTGAGGAAGTTTCACTAGAATCCACCTAACTCGTAACGTTTCCACGATTTGCTTCTTAATCGGCTGGAACACTATAAAAATCCAAAAAAATATAAGAAATTGGTGGATAACTTTATTTATTAGAAGATGATGGGATAAAGTGTAAAATAATTTCTTATTTCTTATTATGATAATATTATATGTATCAAATAATATTGGCTTTATATATGTTTACAAATAACATTGAACTTAATATTATATGTATCAAATAATATTGGCTTTATATATGTTTACAAATAACATTGAACTTACTTTTTATGTATTATAATCTTTATGATTCAACATATATAAAAAAATACAATTTCTATTTGTTACCAAAAAAAAAAAATGAAACAAGCAATTTTTATTAATCAGTAAATAATAGTATTTGCTTAAATTCAAATTAGTTGTTGTTGCCATAAAGAGTTTGTCTACCCTGTTTTAAAAATCTCTGCCTAGCACCGATTACACCCCGTAAAATTGGTAGGCCCACCATCTCTGTATTTCTAGACTTCGGGTTCGGATCGGATATTTCAGATAGGATTCAGATCAGATTTTTGGATCCGGCTATTTTGCCCAGGCCTATCTAATTTGATTACTCCCCTTTTAACTTTGTGTATATCGATTATTTTTGGAACCATATATAAATCAAATATCTCATTTTCTTATTTGGATATTTAAATTAAGAATTTGTGATGTTTTACAATAACTATTGTACAAATTTTTAATGAGAATCATAAGATTTTATTTTATAATTATGTTTTACGTGTTTACCGTAATTTTAAAGATAATACTATATTTTATATTTTATTTGATGTTTATTCTTTTAACATATATAAAATTATACATATATTTAATACTATATATTTTTAATTTTATTATTAATTTTTAAAATAACTCTAAAACTAGTATCCGATTAAATTTCGTTTAATCTTTTATTTTTTTGTTAAGCCCTAGGTCTGCTCCACTGGTCCGACTAGCCCTTAACAATTTTTAAAACAGACTTTGATTGATTGCAACTTGAGTTACCATTTAAATATGGGATGAGTCATGATGTGTATTTATTTAATGATCTTCAATAGTCGTTAGAAAGCTACCATCACCAACCCACATGTACAAAACTAGCATTTAATGTGAAGACGATATGTTAAGAAGCTTATGACTTACAAAAGCATCTTAGTGAATATCTTACAAGTTGTTTAGCAAAAAAGCAGATTAATTATAATGGAAATAATCTGATTTTGCTAAGAATCGATTGTTAGCTTAGATGTTTTAGGATCATTAAGAACCATGGGTGTGTTGGTTTGTGATTGGTTGGAGTAAAAAAAAAAAAAAAAATTCTTTTTCTTCTTTCCCGATTTGATTTTGCTCTCCTCTCTCTCTCTCTCCTTAATCGTTTCTCTGTCTCTCCTCTCTCGTCTCTTCGATATCAATAGATCAGAATGGAAAAGCTTGAGAGAAGATGTATAACACTGGGCAAAGCGTCTTTCACCGGCGATATCATCATCTCGATCGACTGCGGCACTATCGACGGTGGCGGTTCATCAATTGGAGAGGGTTTTTGCTTCACCAAATCGGAGATTGAAGTGGTCAATTCTCGAATTGCTTGGTTTAATCGTTTCTCTAGGTAATAATCTCTTTGATTTCATTAGTAGATCAATATGAATCATTAGTTTTATGGATTTTAATATAACTGGCCTCTTGAATTTATATCGACATGATACTGGATTCAGGGCTTTTCGTGAATAGTATATTGTAGGATTCACTAATTGTGACTTTTTTGGCAAACCACCTTTGAAATCGAATTAGAATTACCTACTGGAAATATCTGATTCTTAATGGTGTTTCTTGATTTTTAATATAACTGAGAACTGATTGATCTGGTTTATCTCGAGTGGTGTTTTTGAACTCATGTTGCAAAGCTTGTCCTGGCTGTGAAGAAAAAAACACAAGTTGAGTCTAATGATGTTTGTTTCATGTAAATCGATTATGACGAGCTTGTTGTTGTTTGTTTGACGCATGGATTTTGCATGTGTCATAGTTTTGTTTTGAGCATTTGAAAGTTCATTATATCTCTCTCCCTGTATATCTTTCTCATAGTCGTCTAAGACTGATTCCAGTTGTGTTCTTTTCTTTAGTTTGGATTTCAGAGTCATTACGATGGTGCCATCAACAACCAACCAACCGTCGAACTTATCCAAAGAAATGATCAGATCAATCCAAGACAATTAACCATGAGTTTTCATTGTAATAATCTATATGTTTTGGCACTTGAATTTCAATATAACTGGCCTCTCTTTTATTTCTCAAATTTTTAAGAAAAATATTTTTAAAAACCTCAAATTTAACAACTTTCAATAAACCTATAAAATATTAAAGTTTCTTATAAAGTTCTTAATTTCATTTTTTCAAAATTAAAAATAAAATATGTATTAAAATACTTTACTTAAAAGATGTTTTGATGGAGATACTCTTATAGCATCTTTATGGGTACCTCTTTGCTAGAATTCTTAGGTATTGACTGATTAAAAGTAAATAAAAAATGGGAATATTGGTTGGGTGAATTTTGTTTTTTCTCTCTTCCTCCTTCCTCCTTCCTCATTTTTTTTGTTTATTCTTCGCTTATGTCTCATCTCTCTCTCCCTCTGTTTCTCGAATGCTCCGACGGCGAAAGCTCTCCGAAAAGGATTGTCTGAAGTATGAATTCTCCTTTTTGCTTTGTATCTTGTTAGCGTTCGTATCTTGTTAGCGTTCGTATCTTGTTGGAACTGTTTTTTCTTTATGTTTTGATTAGAACGAAATCAGGGAATGTAAAATTGATATTGGATATTAATCGATCTACAATAGAGAGATGGAGATTATAGTTTTTGCGCAATCATATTGTATTGCTGCAGGTTGTGGATTACATTGTTCATAAACTGTGGGAACGCAACAGCATTGGGGTATCTATGTTATATATATATGTTTGTTTTTGAATGCAAATGTTGAGGAAGAATTGTGGCCATAGTCATCTTCCCCAAACTCTGCTAGCTATCTACAGGGCCGTGCCTATGAGTAAGAAAAAAGGTATTTGCCTCTGGTCCCAAAATATATAGTTTTTTTTTTGTTACCCTAAATTGTGAATGAATCGAGTAAGGTCGTGACACAGAAGCAAGAAAGATTATGAAAAATTGGTGAAAGAATTTATTGAAATAGAAGGAAGAACGATTATGTTTTAGTTTTTTAGATTATTTTTTTATGTTTTTAAAAAAATTATATAATTTTAAGTTTTTAATATTTATTTATTATAATTTTGTATTTTAATATTTATTTGTTTTTTAAAAAATATATTAAAATAACCTCCAATGTAAGTTCGTCTTAAGCCCCAATAAATCTGGACATGACATTGGCTATCTAGTTTCAATTAAGAAATCAATGACGACATCGAAGACGACGATGATATAGTTGCAGACAATGGTAAGTAATTCTGAAATTTTGGGGACTTAACGAAAATTGATTTCTTGATTGAATTCGAAGATCCTGTTTTTGGCTTTTTCCCTGTGTGGAATTAAAATTCACAAATTTGTCTTCCTTTCACTATGAAATTTGAATATGCTGGTTTCATTGTAAGTGGTGAAACTGAACTTCCCACTGAGGAGGATGATGATCATAGGCAATTTTACCAACAGAGGTTTCATCTTGATCAAGAAGAAGATTTCGGAAGCGGATAAGGAAGCTCACGTGATGTTGATGTTGATAATCTGCGTAAGAGGGTCACAATCAAGTTGAATGAGTTTCATGTTCTCTTTTCAGGTTTGGACCCTCTGTTTTCTACTTAGCAATATGTCTCTCTGTTTTTTTTTGTCAAACCAAGCATGGAGTATTGAAACCAAAGCTCTTGTGAAAGTGGCGTTCTTGTTTGTCTTATCGGAACCAAAGCATTGAAACCTTGTGTTGTTTCTTTTTAACACTATGATAAAATCAATCTCTCTGTTTCATGAAATTTAAATTTTCTCCTAAGAATTCCATTAGCAATTTAAACCATTGGAGGAGACAAACCTTAAGAACTCCTACTCATGTTTTTAAGTTTGTTAAAAACAAAATTTATACTTAAAAAATGGTTTGAACCCCATTTGGAGTTCTAACCAATAAAGATGGTCTTCTACTACTAACGTACTAATTTAAGCATACCAAACAACACTATGATAATCTGGTTCTGATATCTTGATTTAAATTTAGTAAACTATACAAATACACTTTTAAACTAGATTTCAGAACAACAAAAGTTTGCTAAGAATGTATGGACTCACTGTCTTAAGAAAGACTAACTGTTTGTTGAAAAAAAGAAAAAAAGAAAAAAGACTTACTTAATCCTATAAATGAATGATGAGGCAAGCGGAACAACCAATGTTACAAAAAAAAGGTCAAATTTCTTAAAAGATGTAAAAGAAATTGTAGACTATGGTGAGATTCCACATTGACTCATGAGTCACGACATCATGTTAGGATCTCACATCAGAAATGATGATATGACCGAGAAAATATTAACAATCCATAATTGTCAAATTGATTTTGTAATGGAAAGTCAGGAAACTGAACATAGCACATTGAATAAACTCTTATCATTCAATTGACTTGACATTTTGATTCGTCGTAGTTTCTTTTAGATTTAGTTTGAGACTAACAAACCAAGATATGTTGGAAACTCTCACATAGTACAGTTTTCGGAAATGCCTAACCAGTCGAAGAACCTGTTAGCCAACACAGATCTCCAAATAGAATAGACCTAGCAAAGATGTATTAACGATTTAGAGATCATTGATAATAGGCTATAGGGACCATCATACTGACAAAATGTGTTAGAAATTTCACTAAAAAAGTTCGATGTAGCATAAACTAATATATAAGGAACATCAACCAATACACTCATTGCTTATTATCGGTGTTGCATTAGAATTTCATTAATTACCACATTCATGTGACAAACTGACAATATTATGTTAACATTGTTTAACATATAAAGGTTTACAATAACATATATAGTTCGTTTAAATAAAAAGAAATATATAAAAAAAAAACCCCCTTGAACTTTATAATTTGCAATGGGCCATCGGGGAATTAAACAACACAGGTCCTTCCAATCTATAGATTTGGTACCAATGAATGCTTATCAAATTATACGTATATAGTAATTAGTATAAAGTTAATGTGCTCTTCAATTTTAGCCTATAACGTTTGGAAGAATCTGCTGCTAACTCCAGCTCTGTAAAGCTTCATCACATCACTTTCACCGGTTACGTGAATCTCGTTATGAGCTGGAACAAACAAAACATCTCCTTGGCTAACCAACAATTGAGTTGAACCGGTTTGTAATTTCCCTTCTCCTTCAATAACCAGATAAACCGAAGGACCCGGTACTGTTGGGAAAACCGTCGATTTTCCTCTAGGAAGATCACAGTGATCTACTTCGAACTCATCGAATGGTGGAAGATACCTCGTAACGTAAGGAGTTAGAGGAAACCCTTTTAAAATCTCCGGGTACCCCTGAAAAAATCCGATACCGGTTAATCAATAAACCAGACAGCGAACCAAAAGGTTAACGTGTAAAGAAAGTTACCAAAACGTTAACGTGCAAAGAAAGTTACCAGTTTGTAGGTAAGCATAGAGCAAAGGGTTTGAACATCGCGGTGTTTAGGAGTAAGACCAGCTCTAACTACATTGTCCGAAGCCGCCATGCACTCAACACAGTCCCCAGAGATGTAAGCGTGCGGCTCGTTCGCGTCCAAATACAAAGCCTCTCCAGGATTAAGCTTGACATAGTTAAAGAAGAAGGCTGATATCACACCTATGTCACCTGTGTACTGTTCCTCCAGTTTCAAAACTAACTTCTCCTTATCCGATAATTCACGGTGTTTGGTCTCTGAGATAAGACGAATCTTCATCCGAGATACCACTTGCTTTGTCTCGCTGCTGCTTGCAGACATCAGCTGCGTGAAGATCAATCGGACAGCCGATTTAACTCTTACGTCTTCATCGTGTTCATTGACTTTGAAGATTTGACCTGCAGCTTTGCTTCCAACAAGCTCTGTAATCTCTGGTACATTGGTGATAACCTCCTTCAGTTCCTGGATTCAACATAGGTACAAAAACGGTTCAATTTAGCTTTGTAGCACGTGTAAAAAGGCAAGATAACCGAAATAACCAAATCCGTTCGATTTAATCATGTAACTGCAACCTAAATTGGACCAATATGAACCATCTATATATACATTTTTTGAGACATTTATAAAATAAATCCTCAAATTGACACTTATTTACATGCATGCCATTGACATTAAATAATTAATTTAATAAATAAATTAATTCTACCTATATTTGATTTTTTTTATAGAAACTAATTGTTTTAAAAGGAAACAAACATAATTGTAAATGTATACAAATATTATTTCTTTATTTTATAAGTAGGTGAGTGAAGAGGTATTGTTCAGTAAAAATTTGAAAAACTGATTTGACAAAAAGTGACTTTTAGCCTCACATACAATATTTTACTTTCACGGGTTTTGTATGATAAGTTTTTGCGGATTAAATTTTTTGAACATGTTGGGTAATCCGCCTAGCATGGCGGGTTTGGACTATAGAACCAACACTAAAACTATTAGTTTATTTCATATACTATATATTTGTAGTCATAGTTTGGAAATTAACTTATAAATTATTTAGTATATGAACTACAAAATATTACACATACTACAACACATTCTTAATATTCTAGAAAAAAAAAATTGTATACACATAAAATTACACAGTATCATACCATATAGGTATATACCTCTGTTTACTTATAGAAAACAAAATTAAGTGTTTTAAAATTTTATATTCTATCTAATAACATATTTAATGTAATTAGGTCATAAACTGTATAAAATGTAAGAAGAAGAAAAAACATTTTAAACAAAATTATAAATGAATTAAATAAAATTTAATTAATTAGGAATTTAAAAACTAAATAAATTAAAAATATTATTTAAAATATATTAATTTATAATTTAGTCATGCCGTGTACCGCACTTGAAACCTAGTATTCTAATAAAAACCAAATCAAACTGGAATAAACCTAGGAAATGGTTTGGTTTGTATTTGGTTCATTTTACCCTTGATTTCACCCAACAAAACCAATCAAACAGAGGTACAGAACCGGTTCAATTTAGCTTTGTAGCACATGTAAAAAAGGCAGAATAACCAAAATAAATTTATTCGGTTTAATAATGTAACCGCAACCTAAACTCAACCAATATGAACCATACTCTAATGTCAGTCATTTTTACCCTTGATTCCACCCAACCAAAACCAATCAAAACACGCTAATGTCAATTTCAGTTTCTTTAATCTGAACCACAGACTGACACAAATGTATTTGCAGAGAATGAGAGAGACAGAGAGAGAGATCTGAAATGAGTACCGTACCTTAAGACTTACAAAACCACAAAGGGCTTGAAAAGGAGTGACAGCGAGAGCAATCTCAGGCTTGTGGTTATTATCTCTGTACAGAAGAGGCTCTTCTCTATGCAATTTCTCTGCTAAGGCCTTATTTGGATGCGCCTGAATCGACAATGCTTTCGTCACTGACAATACCTAAATTTTTTTTCACATTTCAATAACCAAAACACACTGGAGATACAAATCTGTATGCTTTAAACTCTTAAACACACAAAAAAAAAAAAAAACCCAAATTCTACTAAAAATTACAGAGTCAAATGTATGTATCATCATCAAAACAGAGCAAAAAAAACAGAGTCAAACGTATGTATCATCTTCAAAACAGAGCAAAAAGAACAGAGAAATTGACCATAAAATAGAATCTGTATATCCAATGTTTTGATTGGTAGAAAATTACAAATTATAACTTCAAACACATAGAAAAAAATCCAATTTTTTTAATAAAAGAAACAGAGTCGAATGTAACCATCTTCTAAAACAGAGCAAACAAAAAAACAAGATTTCTATTATTGGGTACCTTGAAGAGGAACGGGAGATCACAACCCCACTTGCCCACGACTCCAGACCCGAGCGAATCCGGATTATCCAAAACCCACGATTTTAACGTAACCATGCATTTATTATTATCAGAACCCTCATTCTGACCCGACCCGAATCCAACATGACTCGGTCCAGACTCATGAGTACCCATCCAAAACTCGGCGTGAGGAACCGCCGCGTCGACCTTTCCTCCTGAATTCGCCTCTTGGAGTCTCGCAACCAATGAGTCCGGTCCGAGTTTGCCCCATTCGTAGTTCTTGACGAAACATCTCAGCCGTTGGATCTCTTCACCGCCGGTTAACTTGGCTTGATCGTGACCGTTCGTTTGGATTGCGTCTGCACCCATTTTTTTTGTTTGTGGCCGATGAATCAGAGAGGAGAGAATACAGATAATAATAATAATATAAAAGACTGATGAATGGGTTTTTCTTGTAACCTCTCTGTGTGTAATATATATATAATAAATGATACGTGTTTCTTGTAAGAGGGTTAAAAACAATATGCAATCATATAAATATGGAAAGGAGAATATTAATACAGACGCAAGTGAGTAAATATGTGTTTCTTTATGTAGAAATTAAGATATGCATTAATTATAATGTATTTAGAAAAATAGGCTCACGAGAATTCCTTGAATTATAATTATGAAAACTATATAACAAACTAAGATTTTGTTTGTGAAAAGTATTCATTACTTACGTGTGAACAAGATGAGAACGCCTCGTCTTTGTAACCAATCCATGACTATCAAGTAGACGTGGAGGAGAAATCTGAAAATAGAGGTAAAGACCATTTTTGGAAGATAACTTGAGAACTCTTTTATTTTTATTTTTTATTGTCTAATTAAAACAGAAATTGCGTGTTTTATTTGGGATATATAGCACTTGAGAAAAGGGAAAAGATAAGAATGAAAATCAAGATAAATATTGGTAAAAATCATATTTTCAAACTTGCCATATTTTTTTTCCTTCTTATCACATATTAATTGACCATTAATGATGAGGAATGAATCAAATGACCATATGGAAGTTACATTGTTTGCCACATCAAATTTTTTTGTTGGGATGGAATTTTTTTCCTTCAAAAATTAGATTGTGATCATAAAGTCACCTAGATCGCAAAAAAGACTTCAATCTAGAAGAGATAACAGTTTTAAAAAGAATCATTTCTCGAAGGAGACATCATGAGCTTCCTCTCCTCCCAAAAGAGAAAACATGTTTTATATCTATAATTAGCAGAATAACTATTGCGTTCAGCATTACCTTAAATGTGTTTTAGCTTGAAACAATATGGTTCTCGGCTTTGACTTCATCTAATGGCTATCGTTTCAACAATTTTAAAAAGAGTTCCTCTTGAACTCTTATCCTAAACAAATTCAGAAAAGTTGTTGACTATTGACTAATACTACAAGTCATAACGTTCATTTTTTGTGAACGTATCAATTCGCAGTGCTAGGATTAAGATATTTCTTAATATATAATTTATAATGAGATTCAACTAATTTTGTGATGATTTTAAACGTTCATTTTTAAAGAAATTGTATTATACTCTATATCCTTTTAGAATTCTTAGTAAGAGAGAAATTATCGCATTTATAAAAATTTTATATTTTTTATTTAATTTAATAAGATAACATCGAATTTTTCTGATGTCATTTGACATATTAGAGATGAGCTCTAATAAAAATGTACATTCAAATAAAACAAATAATACTATAGATAGTCATATTTTACTAAATTATTTTAGATATATATTTATCTATTTTATAAATCTAACTAATTATTAATTTATGAAACTATATATGTTCATAAGATTTCAAAAATATTATCATCCCATTATCTTATCAAATTTTATCAAATTGTATTTACAATTATATTACCAACTCCAAACCAGATATTATTGTAATCTTTTTGAAGCTTTCATGTAAAATGAAATTAAAACAGTCAAATCAATTTATTCAAACCTTTGGTTGATGCATTACCATATATTTTAAATCCAGAATATTCCAAGCATATTAAAATCACCAAAACTTTCTTAAGATGTAGCCTTAAATATCTTTATACGTAAAGCTCTTATAACTTACAAAATAAATAATAAATTTGGCCAAGCTGGAAATTGAGATAGGTGAGGTCAATGGCTTCCTTGTGGGAAGTTCTCACGAAAAGTATCCATGATCCATTTTACATGTGACATACTTCCTCTTCTGAAATGACAGAACTTATTTTTCTTACTTTATGTACAAGTCAACATTATTACCTTTTCCATAAAAAATGCTATTACTAGACATTAATAGCAATCCAAAAATTTTATGTGGATTAAATTTTAATTTTCTATATACGTTTATATGTTTTTTTATATCTACAAAACCCAAATAAACTATCTAATATTAAACGTGGTTACCCAAGAATTTTACACCACGTGTTCAATTATACAACATGCATAATGATAATATTTTAAATCGTGGATGCAAGTATTTTTACAAACTTCCATCTACAATTAATTGCATGACAATGACATCATCATATGTGAATATAGGTTCGATAAACTGTGAATTTTTCTACGCCAAAAAACTCATAAGCCATTCATTTTGCACACACAAAAAAAAAACCTCACAAGCCTTATCATTAATTTGTAATCCATATATGTAATTTTGAGAAATCAAAGGAAGAATAAGAAAACAAACAAAAAAAAGAATGTGACGGTGGAGTGGAATTGTATGAAGAATGAAGGGTTACTGTTGGTAGACGTCGTCAATGGTATGGGAAAAAAGTTTGGCGGTGACGTGGAGTTCGTTATGCTCCAAATCTTCTTCTTCTTCTTCTTCTTTTTTGTATCTTATTGATTTTGGTGAGTTTTTTTTGGTCCACGTACGACTCCAAGTTGGTGTTCGGTTTGGTACTCCTCAACCTATCGAACCCGTTCCTGTTCTTGTACCTACAGTGTCAACATCTTTTATTGGCATATCTCCAACATATTAGGAGAAGAGCATCTAGACATAATAACATATATTCTATTGATATTTGGGTCAACTTAGTTTTACATCTCCACAAGATTGTTGAAAAATACTCAATTTTTTTTAATGATATTGGTTATTCGACGCCTTCTAGTTAAGTTAATCGTACTATAATTTTGAACATGGTATGAAACATTATAATCAGAGAAAATACTTATAAACACCATTATTAGTGGTTAGGTTGTTCATTCTGACGTCGGAAATTTTTTCAACGTAATAATCCTTCAAATTATGGCCAATTCAAACCGTGTTAGTGACTAGTTTTCTTCAAATTTGGGGTATTAATAAATGGGAAAAATAGAAGATCCAATAACGTTTGGTTAAACTTAAAACACATTCGTTTCGTGTAGATAGAATTGAAATATGGACTTGACCAAAGTTGAAAGATTTTTTTCGTTGAATTGTTTATATAAATTACGAAACTTGATAGTTTCTTTCTTATATTCAATTTTTTTAATTACGACAATTATTTCAAAACCATTCTATTTTTTTACAAGAAACTATATGAACCATATAAACACAAACTCATTCCTTTTGACGCTTTATTCACTCTTTGAACGATTTCAAGTTTCAAATTTTCAATAATGAGAAGTTTAACCAAAGTCAACGGAATTTTTTTTCTCTATTGAAGAAGTCAACGAAATTTCAATACAAACATAAACAGAGACCAAATCAAATTTCTAATGAATTCTATTCAATAAAGAATACAACAAACTCTCAAATAAACCCTACAGTTTCAATCAAATGTAAATCCCAAACACATAAAGGGATCTAAAGAATCAAGCTTTTTACCAAACTATTGTCACTGGGAAGAATCTGAACCTTAGAGAGTGAGAGACACCAACAGATTCATAAAATAATACTGTTTTTTTTTTTACGATAAGATCACTAGGCCGAGATAGAGCGATGCACAAAGAAACGCAAAAGATATCGTTCCCCTGAAACAAAAAACAGTTTGTTAGAAGAATGAATTCACTTTCAGAATGTGATTATATGAGAGTTGCATTATAATCTAACCAGATGACACCCCAGCCACAACCAGTACAGCAAGGACAGATCTCTGCAAACTTCTCAGCGTCACTCGAATGGACCCTCCGAGATATCAAATCATCATAGATATCTAATATCCATCCATTGCATTGCAGCCACATTATTATTGGTCATAATTAGTCATAACTTTTAAGTGAAGTAAATGGGAGAAGAGAATTACATACCGTAAACTGAGAATAAGCTATTCATCACACCTGCAATATTGTGAATCCGGCTTTTATATAGGCTTAAATGAAACTGAATGATGTTAACAAGACAGACTAGAGTTTTATTGGTATCTCTTACCAATGAAGAGAATGACATAACGGAGAATTTTGACTGTAGTTAACTCTTGTAGAACCCAGATGACACCGAGGAAAACTATGAAACCTGAGATTATTACAACTATATAAGCATTTTGGGTACTTAAAAAAGAAAATGTAACTAGAGGAAACGCGAGATAAGATAACACACCTATACAAAGACCTCGAAGCGTCCACTGTCAAAATTGAAGATGTCAATGGTTAATGTGGATGACTTTTTTAAGGAAATGAAACTTTGATGATAAGATAAATAATGACTTCTTCTTACGTTTTTGGCAATGAAAAGGACGATGAATAAAGCAAGACCCAGACCAGCAGCAGCTATTCTTGCTGTAAGCAGATTGGTAGATGCAAGAATCAAAGCCATTCCCCAAAATGATGACCCAAGATCTATAACCAAGTTAAACAACAAAGATGGTAACACTTTTAGCCCTTTCACCTAAATCCATCAACAAAGGAATGTCCAAATCCGAAAAAAAAATTAGTTAAGGGAGATAGATAGATTGGGCATTACAGCCAGCAGGTAAGATCAGCCAATAAATGCCACCACGTGTTGTTGTCGAACCCCCTTCATTTGCATTCACCTCCATCCCCTCCACCTTTAGATTCAATAAGGAAATGAGTAACGAATTTGAACAACATATGTTAATAGAAAAACATTATCCACATTATATGCGACTGTGAGCTGCAGATCTTTACACGAAGATGGTTCATATATTTGATGGTATTATCTGTAATCAGGGAAGTAAAACTTGCAGATTCATACAAGCAGTATGTGGATTTCATCATAAGGTAAAATTTGCATACGCATCAATCAATCTATAATAACACAATCAGAACTATAGTAAGAGCTGAAGCTGTACACTCCTGTTATAAAATTTACCAAACTAGAGAGAATTACTTAACCAAAATGCCAATCAATTCCTAGAAATCTAAACCCCAAACAATTTGCAGAGACATCTTTATAAACCTAGCCTTCACTAACCAACTCTCAACACCCTAAATCTGTTACATTCAGTCCAAGGCTAGTTATATTAGACATACTGCTAAGCTTGACCAGCTGCATTACTTCAAGTGGACTCACTACGTGTCTTGGCTTCATAGACTAATGACAGAACTACCTGTGCTAAACCAGCCATGTCCAGGGAGAACGCAGAGACATCATTGCTAAAGCAATCACCTACCTATCTATCTAAGGAAACCAGAAACTCTTCTCTGCCTATTGCAAAGCAACATTTTGCAAATGGAAGTAGACATTTCATGTTTACAAACTGAATTCAAGGGTTCAGTTGACCTACAATCAAAATTTGTAACCTTTAATAATTCAATGAAGAGGTAATAGTTGAAGTAAGAGAGCTCCTTACATCTCCACAAGTAAGCTTGCAAGCAACAGCATGACTCGCTTCGTGTAAAAACACTGTAATGAGTTTAAATGGAGTCAACAGAAACGTCCTCCATAGCTGTAAAAAACCCCAAATTGTGAATTTTGAACGAAATTTATAGGTCAATAGTTGCAATAAAGACTAAAATCAGATACCCAATTGGCTAGATTCTACAAAAACAGCTTCGGATCTTCGATTGAATCGAAGAAAACAATTAAAGTTTCAAACTTTATTAGAAGAAACTGACCAAGAGGATAACGACGGTGAAGATTCCGATGGTGATGAGGAAAGTGTTTTGATTCCGGTTACAACAACCATGGAGTTCCCAGTTCGGCGTAACCATCTCCGGCTAACAAAAAGATTGAAACTTTCTTATCTCCCTTTTCTTCTTTCTTTATTCCCGGAATCTGAAGAGTAGTGATGGGGAGGAAGAAAAACAAAAAACGCAAAGAGGGAAAAAAAAAAAGAAATGGACGAATTTGATTGGTTTCTTTAGTTTTTGAGATTTTGACATTTTTTTTTAAGTTTTCTTCTTCTTCTTCGAGGAAATTGTGAGAAAAATTATTGTTACCTCTTTTTTGAGGGAGAAAATATTTGATTAGGTGACCCATCTCTATGACCACATTGACTAGATCTTACGCGTTTATTTTTTTTTTCTTTTTCAAAAGCATTCGAATTCGATATCTAATTTTGTATTGATAAGTAGATATATTTAGAGTAAGAATTATTTTGGGAGTAACGAAAAACTATATACAGATTGGATAACTCTAAATTGTGTGACTGTTTAATAGGATTTAAGCCTAGTTGCTTATGTTTTTAGTTTAGGGGTTCAAACTCCTTTATTTTAGGTTGAAGTTTTTCGGTTTTTTTTTTTTTTTTGGTAAATGACCGGGGTATAATCTCATATTTTATTAAAAGAACAAAAAACCAATTACACACGAATATGTCTATGGCACAAATGACCAGCATCATCCGCACTTAACAGACCATCCGTGTTCGTGCACGAGACTGATTCCCCGTAAGCGATTGTGCCTTAGTCACGTCCATCGCAAGCTTCTTTACAAAGGAGACCCTATCTCTGCAGACCATTTCCACCCCAAAAACATCACAACATCGCCATATCCACCCCCACCAAATGGCCAGTGCAAACATAGTTGCCCAATCCCCTTCACAAATACTTGTCCCTTTCTCCAAATTATGGTACATCCACTCAAGTAAAGACATTGTAAAAAACTCCCTCTGCTTACTTTGTGGTATGATTCTCCTCCATAAGCCAGACATGGCAGGACAATCACGCAACACATGCATACTCGTCTCCACCCCACCCCTACAAACCGTGCAAAAATCAGAATCACTAAGGTGATGGCGCAGTCTCTCCGTATTAGTCATTATAGCATGTTGTGCTACTAACCACAAGAAAAGTTTTACTATCTCCAACACTACAACTTGCCAAATCCGTTTGTAAAAGCAACCCATTTTCTGACCAAGTCTCTCCTCCTTTGTTAAAAAAGCATACGCAGAGCCTATAATAAAACAACCATCAGCAGTCTCACCCCATGGCATCCTATCAGTAGCACCCGAAAAGCTATCCAAGACGACAGTCACCAACTCAAGCTTCGTGTTATCAAACACAAAAGGCGCTATACGCGCAACATCGCATCCCCTACCATCATTCCACAGATCCCGAGCTTTCAAATCTTCAAGACCCGATGGTACTACACCAACTACATCAGTAATAAGCGAATCACCTGACAGCCACTTATCTTTCCAAAAATGGACTGTACTCCCATCCCCCACTACCCAACTCAAACCTCTACTAACGACCTCACGCAGTCCTAACCCCACACTTTGCCACGTTGACGACCAATTACTCTTAGTAATCATCCAAGTGGGGTCCTGCACACTTTCGACTTTATACTTCCTCCTCACCACCTGTGCCCATAAACTAGTGTGGTCATGCAAAACTCTATACCCCACCTTTGCTAGTAAAGTCTTATTCATCTCCTTCGCTACTCGAATCCCCAAACCCCCCCCCCCCCCCCTCACTCTTCAGACGACACACACGTTTCCAAGCAACCAAATGTTGTTTGCTTTTTTCTGCAGTACTCCCCTAGAGAAAATCTCTAGAAACTCTATCTAACCTCTCCAAAGTATATTGAGGGAGTTTGATCGTACTCATTGTATGCACAGGTATCGATGAGAGTACTAATTTTGTCAATGTTACCTGACCCGCAAAACTCAACATATGTACTTTCCAACCTCCCAACCTCGAGGTAACCTTCGCCAACACCTCCCCAAACGTCTTTTTATTTATCCTCTTATGAAGAATCGGCATACCAAGATACTTCCCCAGATCCTTGGTTGATTTTATCCCAATCTCCGCACTAATCATCTCCCTTAACTCCCTGGACACATTCTCAGAGAAGAAAATCTTCGACTTCTGCAGACTAACTTTTTGGCCTGAAGCATTACAAAATCTCTCTAACACACCCCATATCACTCTGATCTGTGTCACTGATGCCTCAGCAAAAGGAATCAAATAATCCGCAAAGCAGATATGAGATAAATGAGGTCCTAAACCCGATAACTTAATAGGTTTCCACTGCTTCTGCACAACCGACACTTCAATCATATGACACAATCGTTCGATACACAGGAAAAAGAGGTATGGCGATAATGGGTCACCCTGACGCAACCCTCGTGATGGCTTAAAAGGTTATGTTCTTTCTCCATTCCACAACAACCTCATTGAGGGGCCTGCAACACTGACGCAACCCTCGTGATGGCTTAAAAGGTTATGTTCTTTCCCCATTCCACAACAAACTCATTGAGGGGCCTGCAACACACTGCATAATCCAATGAACCCATTCCTCAGCCAACCCGACTGCTTGTAACGTTTCTTCCAAGAAATCCCACCGGACCCTATCATAAGCTTTCTCTAGTTCGAGTTTCAGTAACATCCATCATTTTCTCTCCTTCTTCCTCCTCATGGAGTGAACCGCCTCCTGAACAATGATAATATTATATGTCCCCAACCTCCCTGGAATAAAACTTGTTTGAGTAGGCCCAACCACCGTCTTCATCATTCCCTTGAGTCGTCCCACTAGAGTCTTGGTAATAGTCTTAAAAAGCACATTACATAGACTAATGGGACGGAACTGTACAATTGTCTCTGGTTTTAACATCTTTGCTATAAGTACCAGAAGTGCATCATTTGTCCATGGTGGTAGACAACCTGTCCTAAAGAATTCCAGAACAAAATGTGTCACCGACTCCTTGACTATCTCCCAGTTATGTTGATAAAACACGGGCTGGAAACCATCGGGTCCAGGGTCCTTATACGGACCCATACTGCAGATAGCTGTTTCTATCTCCATCTCCGAGAAAGGCTTGTTCAACGCCTCTTTGTTTGTAGGAGACACCCGTAGAAAGCCTGCATTGGACAACCTCTCCACCACAAGATCAACATCATCCAAGGAATACAAACGCTTATAATAATTGGTAGCCAGATCCTCCAACTCCACTGCATTCGATATCCACTGTCTTGCATTATTTTTCAACATATCAATCTGATTCCTTCTCCTACGGATAATTGTTGAAGTGTGAAAGAACTTGGTGTTACGATCGCCAAGAGCAAACCCCTTCTCGCGAGATTTCTGATACCAGATAATCTCAACCTGTTCCAACACAACATCAAATTCCTGTAAGAGTTCTACCCTCGGACTAAAAAAGCATCAGCCTGTCGGATGTCTAATGGGACTGTATCTCTGATAGCTCCCTCATTAACCCCTCTTTCTTCTTCTGCACATCTCCGAATACTTCCCTATTCCATTTTCTAAGGTCCGCTGCAGCCCCTTATGTGCCTCCGGTGTTGTTTTACTGCCATCCCAAGAGTTAACCAACAACTCCTTAAAACCGGGATGAGTCAACCAAGCTGCTTCAAAACAAAACGGTCTCCTTTTTGGATCACTCCTCCTCTCCGGCGACAGTTGCACATACAAGGGTGCATGATCTGAGGCCTAAAAAGGAAGGTGAGTCACTGTTGCCTCCTGCCACTGCAACCTAGCCTGAGCACAACATAATAACCAATCTAAACGCTTAGCCACAAAGAACCTCTTTGTTCTTCCTCGCCTCCAAGTGAACTGATTCCCCTGAAAACCCATATCAATCAGCGAAAGATCATTTATCCATTCGCCAAACTCTAGAGAATCTGATGACAGCCGACCATTCCCCCCAAACCGTTCATCAATCCTGACAATAGTATTGAAGTCTCCTCCAACTATCACTGGACCATCCACACTCCGTACCACATCTTTGAGACTGTTCCACAAACCACTCCTCCTACTAACCGATGGAGCAGCATAGACAGCTATACAATGCAAAATATCAACACCATTCACCACCTTAACATGGATAAATTGATCTGTAGACTGAACTATCTCGACCTCTCCTATCCATGTTCTCCATAAGAGCCAAATTCCACCACTCTGCCCAGATGCATCAACATGATAAGACCCATCAAAACCCAAACCTCTGCAGATCCTGCCTGCTCTATCACCCGCTGCATGTGTTTCAAAAATAGCAATCATGTCTGTCGCAAACTTCTTCAATAGATATCAAATCGATCTTCTAAAACTGGGTTTATTTGCCCTCCCCCCCCCCCCCCCCCCCCCCCGCAATTCCACATAATGCAGTTTATCATTACTACTAGACAAACAAAGAAATCACCAGGGTCATCACTAAGCAGAGGTCTCCTCCCTGCTGTAACTTGAGGCCTACCAGGTATCCCCGGTTCCATCCGTCGACCACGTTGCTGAACCGGTGTAAACCCTGCCTCCACCTGAGTTCGCAAATTCACCGGCTCTGAGCCCCCAACCCTTACAGTTATCACCTCCCCACCCAAACTCTCCACCCTCTGCGGACAACGGTGTACCACATGACCATACAGACCACACATAGAACAGATGGTAAACAATCCCTCATACGCCACAGAAAACCTCTCCCCATTCACCACCACAGATCCTTTTAGGGGCCTCCGCAGATTCACCTTAACACAAACCCTAGCAAACCTGCCTCTCTCCAAATTACGTGTCGTGCTATCAACCTTTAGCGGCCTCCCCAGCCCCTTAGCAATACACATCAGGATTGACTTGTGGTAAAATTCAAAAGGTAAATTACTTAACCGAACCCACACTGGTGTTGTGACAATGTCATCAACAAGAGGATCAAACTTTGATGACCAAGCCTGTACCGTCAAAACAGTACCAAACCCTCTCCACGGTCCCTCAGTCAAGGCAGCCAAATATTCCTCCTCCTTCTCAAAGCGAATCATAAAGAACTGTCTAAGCAAGTCCATTACATTCATCACACCATTCGGTTTCCAGATCTCTCTCAGTTTGCGGATCATAGTAGGAAATGAAAAGTTACGCCCAAGCACTTTCACAATCATACACTGTTTCCACAGACCATGCATAGCTTTCAAAACATCATCCGCAATGGTTATCACCGGCTCTCCATCCTCCCCATCTGGGAAAGCTAGCGAAACCTTTTCCGTCACAAAATCATCAGACAACACCTCTTCCGGAGCCGGGATCCCGCCGCTCATACTCCCTACTACCTTCTGTAACCATGACTGGGACATGTCCAGTGGATCCCCCGGAGGTCTGACCCTCTCACCCGTATCCATCATCATCATCTCATTGGAACTCGTCGAAACCCTAAAATCGCCGCCACTCATCCTCAGCTTAAGTCCCGAAGTTTTTCGGTTTTGTTTTTAGTGTCTTGTATTTCTTTTTGTTAGGGTTAGGAATTTTGTTTTCCTCCGATTATGACTCGGGAGATATTTATATCGTTCGCCGGCTTAAGTTTCTCTCTTTTGGACTTTGTATTTCATCTGGTAACAAAACTAGTTAATTAATAAATTATTGAGGGATCAAACAAAAAATTAGTTCATTAATAAAATTTTAAAGGATCAAGCAAAAAAACTGGAAAATGTGTATAAGAAATTTGAATTTAAATAAATTTATTTGAAAAGAGAAAAACAAAAAAAGACAGCATTACTAAAATAATAGTTAATTAGTTTTACCAAACAGAAGGTCTTAAGAATAGTTTTTCTAATTACATGAATATCATAGAAATGTTCAAATGAGTTGGCTTTGACAGCAAAAATTTTAACCACAATTGCATACACCCATAATATTTTGAAAATAATTATTAAAAAGGAAAAATTCAAATTCAGTTACATTTATCTGGTCAACATCTAGTTTTAGGTCAAACAGTAATGGATTTAAACACGTTCGAAGAAACTCTCCAAATTTGCAAATTCACATAAAGTAGTATCAAGTTGTTGTCTTTCTTTTCAAAACTGATTTAATCGTTGTATGACTTATATAATTTCCGAATGAAAGTAAACACCTTCGCCATTGCTTGTTATCCCAAAAATGAGAAAAAGAGTCCTCATTATGTTCATTTGGAGACATAGATTTGCAAGCATATATATCCTCGTTTAGATTTCTGTACTTGTGTAGAGGAGAAACTGAACTGGTAGTAAAAAATACTTGGTTTAAGTCGAGGTACTGAACATTGTTGGGAGCCATATCCTGACCCAATAATCTGACGCTTCTACCATTATCTAAATTAAATTGAGCCACAACAAATACCACACGACGACCACCTATAAGGAAGGTCCGACCATAGGATGGTTGTGACTTGTGATCCTTGTTTAGCCACTAAAAACGTCCTTGAATATCTCTACATACGAAAATAGTCAGCGACTTGATTAGCTATAACAAGAGAGCTTGTTAAAATGATAAGTCACGAAAGCATAATTAATATGCCTTATCTTCTCTTCTTGTGTATTAAAATTTAAAGCCATAGTTATTTCGAAAGAAAATCTAACTTTCATTGTTAATTTTTCTTTTAAAGATACCAATTCATGAGCATTCAATATAATTCAGTTCATTTTATCACTATGTTGTCCAATAATGTTTCCTGATTATCTCTCTTTGTATTTCATTCTTTCTTTTGTTGGCTTATAAAGTTCATGTAGTTATAATGTTGTGACAAATTTTGAAACTCAAATATATCTTCACACGCAATTTACGTATTTAGGTGATAATACAAATATATATATATATATATACTTTTACTTATTAGTAATATGTAGCTAGCTAGAAATTTATATATATAAACGGTATTAGCTAGTAATATATAGGTAGACATTTCTCTAAGATACCTTCTAAAAAAAAGAACAATCAAGAAATTTTGGTTACTTTCGAGCATGAATTTTAAGTGATGACCCTGCGCAAAAAAATCGGACCCGAAAACCGAACCGGAACCGACCCGAAAATATGGACCCGAATCCGAATCTGGAATCAGTAGAATACCCTATTGGATCCTAATCTCCTAAACCCGAAGAACTGGAACTGAACCCGGAACTGAACCAAAAACCGAATGGATACCCGACAAACCCGAAATAAAATAATATACATAAAATAGTTATATATATATATATATTTTTTTTATAACATATTTATTCAAAAATACAACTTAAAATTCAAAATTATTAGTTTTTCCTAGATTAAAATACTCAAAATAACCAAAATTATATTGAAATGTTTAGCTATATTTTTTTAAAAATTAACCAATTTTAAAAATTTTAATTTTGAAAATTTAATTTTAATTTTTAAATTTAAATTTTAATATTTAACATTAAAATTTCCAGGTAATCGGGTAAAATTCAGGTTATCGGGTTAAATTTCGGGTAATCGGGTACAAAAAACCCGAACCCGGATGATACCCGATTTTTTTGGGTATTTATAGGTTCTGAAATTTTAGACCCAAACCCGGTAAGACCCAAACCGAACCCGAACCGATATTTTCTGTTTACTCTATTAGATCCTAAACTTCTCTACCCGAAAAACCCGAACCCGATCGGTTCTTACCCGAACCTGACCCGAGTACCCGAATGCCTAGGGTTAACTATCAAAATTTGTCTAATTAATGAAAAATTATTACTTTTTTCCTCCAAAGTTTGATTTTTTTTTTCCAAAGTTTTCGGTTAAAAGCTACATTATCTTATTGAATGTGTCATACCGTTATAGCTCAAATCGGGCCACTTATTTCATAGTTGCTTGGTTTTGATGGTTCGCTCAGTATTCTATGTTGAGGCTCTAAGTAACAACTCCAATGAGCAATTTGCCTGCTTTTTATAATAAAAAAGTATAATTTGTTTTAATATGTACTGTTTAAATTTGTGTGAAAAATGATGACACATCTAATTATTGTTCAGTTAATTGTTTTGTTTGAAAATGTAATGGTATGCTAATGTAATTAAGTAAAAGTTTAAAAGTATTTTGCCAAAAAGTGTTTAGAATTCTCTGGCGGCGACACGTCAGCTTTTTCAAGAGTGCTCTGTATTAATATATAAAAGATTTAAGTGTTTTAGTTATATATAATTTACCCTGCGGTACACCGCGGGTCCTAATCTAGGTATATATAAAATTATGTAGAAAATTATTATTGTTCGGTAATTGTCAGCAAAAACATCACCAATGCTATTTGTCGGACTGGGCCATCTTTAATGTTAACTAGGATCAGAAAAATCCGATATTTCTTGGGTCCGTCATCATAACCAAACCCTAACTGAATTGGACAAGTTCCTGTTAGTATTATCGAGAGCAGCCAAAGTAGGCAATTTCTGATTGGGTCGAATCGGGTCGGGTTGGTTTCAAGGTGGGCTCGTGGTGCGATCCAATCGGATAGGAAAATGTTTAGTAGGAAACGTGGACCATCTTTTAACCTTTCACCTTCTCTTAGTGGTATTCTTCGTTTTCGGTAAGTACGTAGCCATCGGACCCATGGCCATGCTTACTTTGTCTTCTGTTTATTTCTTTTTTCTTCATATAATTCACAAATATATATAAATTAATCTCTAGATAATATGAATTCTCCTTTTCTTTTTATTTGGTTATTTCTTTCTATCACATAACAATTTCTTTACTTCGAATTTAAGAAAATATCGATTTCAATTATATGAAAAGCAAACTCATATGACTCATCTTTTTAAATAAATAAATAAATAATGAGTTTAGACTTTTTCTGTCACAAAAGAGCCTTTGGTTGGATTACAAATAAGAAAAGGGAACTATATATGCATATAGTTTACAGATCTGAGTAATTAGGGATTTTGTCACAGATAACATGTTATTTGATGAGAAAGACGAGATTCTTATCTAGCTATACAAGTTTGTTTTTATATATCTTATAAGAAATGTATACAAAGAAAATAAATAAAAACAAATTTAAAAGGAACTGCAATGTATACATTTCATATTTTACAAAAGTGGATAACAACGCATTTGTATTATGGTCTTTCATTAGAGAAAGAAAAACTATGTTGTTGATATGTATTTGACATTTGTCTGCCCTTATCATTAGTTCACAATGGATACATCAACAAGGCCACCCGTCTTGTTCTTTTTTAATAATTGTTATACTTTAATATATTATCTAACCATTAAATTACACCTAAAGTGAGAATCTTAAAATTATACGAATATTTCTAAATTAGTAAAGACAAAAATAACTCGGTTAAAATATAAGAACTGAATAATAAGACAACAATGTATGATCATTTAGCTCCTAATTCAATACTCATAAAAACCATCGTAGATAAATGTAGTAGGTACGGTTCAGTAAGGTCGGTATAGTCACTGCAAATAAATGATTGGCGCAAAAGGTTTAAATAGCCAATAAATATAGTTTGTTGAATTTTGGATATACAACTTCAACTAATATTTTAGCCATGACAATATCGTTGGGGTAAAATATCAATCAGACGCACCAACTGACTTCCCATGTTGATACCATCCAAAATACCTCATATATGAAGAGTGGTTAGTGGCTTAGTGCGCGACCTTATTTAACGTGAAGTGTACGATGGGATATATGCAACATTCTCGTTTACCTAAACAATAACAATGCAACATGCTATCATCACAATAACTTATCGAACACGTGTGTTTTGTAACGTGTGTTATTAAGTCATTAATCTCGCAACTATGCAAAATATCCAAACTTAGTAAACTCTATAAATATTTTCCTTATGATTCGACCTAAAGAGGATTGCGAATTCAACTTTAAAAAAAACGAAACTAAAAGAGGACAAAGTACTTAGAAAATATAGTATTCTTTTCCAAAGTTTGAATAAACGTAAAAAAATGTTCATAAAACATTGCACAAGTGTACCAAATGACTTTGGTTATAGTTTTTTTTTTGTGGTACAAATTTATTTGTGTCGCCAACAGACACTCCACAATAATCTTACCTACACCAAAAAAGACAATCCACAGAAAAGACTGAAAATAAAATCCACATACTGACGATATAAAGAAATTTAATTTTGTGCAAACAATACCCAAATAATTCAGTTTTTCTTTCTCCCAAATATACCTAAACAATTACTACCATTTAACACAAACTTATCCTTAGTTTTCACAAAGTTCGCTTGACAAAATCTAATAGTTTGCTAAAGTCTTGATCGCGTCGGTGAACTTTACACCATTGGTCTATCCGTCTATGTTCTCTGCTCCATCAAAATTGTCAACACGAATCTGAGCATCGACCTCTAAAACATTGCAGTCTGCACATGCCTTTTGACTTCGATAAATTTTTTGACAGAAGTTTCAATATTTATCTTTATCAATAGTTTCAGTGTATATAAAAAAAGTTATACCATAGAAAATAATAAAAATAAAAAAAGGTACGAAAGCGAAGAACCAACATATATCCTTTTTTGGCCCATGCATGTGAATATGTAGCAAACGACACGCTTCTCTGTCCTTCTAGTATATATTACCCATTTTATTCTTCCTTTTACTATTTTTATTCTATTATTTTCTCATTTTCTCAATTTAATTACAAAACTCATTTTTCTAAAAATTACCTATAAAAATAATTAAAACCTAATCCTTCTTCACCTTCTTCCTCAAATCTCTCTCTCTCCCTCGGAAATATTTCTTTCTCCCTTTTTTTCTCCCGATATTAGTCAAAACAATTCTCGAGAAAAAAATTCTCATCATTTTCACCATCATTACTACTATAAACTTTCACAGTTCTTGTTTTATCTTCAAGAAAACAAAAAATGGCGGTTGATCTTTTATCGGAGAATTCTAATATGAGTCCAAGAATCTCATTCTCACGTGACTTTTGTCAATCGGACGCAATACCAATAGAGAAACGTGCCTTGAGATCACCATCATCAACCTCGAAACCTTCAAGCCTCAACTCAAGCATAGATTTCGATTTCTGCATTCCCGGCGGCGTTACTTCCGGCGAAAGCTTCGATCAAGGTTCTTGGTCAGCCGACGAGCTCTTCTCCAACGGCAAAATCTTACCAACAGAAATCAAGAAAAAACCAGAACCGGATCATCATCATCATCATAAAGACTCGCGTCAACCCGAACCGAAAACGGTTAAGAGTAAACCGGATTCAAGAAAACAGAGGAAACAGAACGAGGAGGAACAAGAAGAGGACGTGATAAGCACGACGGAGGAGAAAACCAATACGAAGTCGTTTTGGGGGTTTAAGAGAAGCAGTAGTTTAAACTGTGGGAGTAGCTACGGACGAAGCTTATGTCCTTTGCCATTGTTAAACCGGAGTAACTCAACCGGTTCAACATCGAGTAAACCGAAACAGAGCAGCTCGAGGAAACATAATACAGAGCATGTGAAGTTACAGCAATCTTCGTCGTTGTCTTCTTCATCTTCTGCTTCGTCTTCGTTGAGTAATAGTGGTGGGTTTTCGAAACCGCCGTTGAAGAAAAGCTATGGAGGTTATAGTTATGGTAGCCATCATGGAGGTGGTGGGATTAGAGTGAGTCCGGTTATAAACGTTGTTCCTTCTGGTAACTTGTTTGGTTTTGGTTCCATGTTTTCTTCTGGTAATGGAAGAGACAAGAACAAGAAGAGATAAAGATGTAAGAATTAGTTATGTTTTTTTTCTGGATTTTACTGTTTTATTCGGATTTGTTCTTCTTCTTCATCTTCTGAAGCTCTGAAGATTTTCTGACAGTGTGTTTTGTGGGTTCCATGACAAACCCTTTTGAGTTTTTTTTCTTTAGATTTTTTACTTATATTTTGTTTAGATTGTTGTGATGTAATTGTGTTTGTTTGATTTATTAGTTTGTCTTTATCAATGTTTTAAAAACTAGATTTGCATTTTTTTTAATATGAGGCTGCTATTTTCAGATATTTTTATTAATTTATTCGTTCGTCACCAATCCCCATCAAGATATTATGTGTGAATATTTGTTTAATATGAGTACTATTTTGCAATTAGAGCAATAAAGGTAAGGCAAAAAAGTGAGTTTTAGTTGCACATTGTAACACTGATGATATAAAACTTCGGCAGAAGTAAAATAGTATAACACTATATTCTTCTTTGATTTCTATCTTTAATTAATTTTTATACCAAAAACCAGATTACTTGGTCTCTTTCTTGTGGTTTTGATCAAACTTGTAGCATTATTTTGTTTGGGTAAAAATTGTGGATCAAGTAGGGGTAGTAGGTTTCAGCCGGCCGTGTTCTTGTGATCAATGATTCTAAATTGATTCGTTTACTTGAATTATCAGATATTGTACAATTATTAGTTGAAATATATATATTAAGAAAAAGAAGTCCTTAGATATATAAAACCTTGATTGACTTAGTCTATTACTTAATTTTTTTTGGTAGTGCAATAGCGACTAATTAAGGATAAAACTGTATAAAAAACAACAATGATAGAGTTATTAAATAACAATTTAAGAAAGTGCGACAATACAAGTGACAGGTAAACAATTATCTTTGGAGCTTGTCCTATTCTGTTTCTTTTTGAATATTTCTCACATGGTGTGTATTACCAATTAATGTGAATTATCACTAAAGCAATGCAAAAGAAAAAGGGGAAAAATTGAAATAATTGATGTGAAATCTCTACTTTTTCCTATCATTCCCATGTAAAGTTAAGCCTAACGTCGTGCCAATTATTCCTTTATTATTTTCTACGTTTATGTTTCTCTTCTATTCTACGGTTTCGCTAAAAATGAATATTATTTTTTATACTTTACCTGCCTTAACAATCATATTTAGGTCACATGATTCATATCAAACGTCAAGAATTCAAATCAAATTTTCAAAACTAACATAATTACTAATTTTCAACCCAATGATATTTGTAGGTAGTTTTAAACGAATTTTGATATGAAATTATTTGATCTTCGATACCAAATCTGATCGCGATGAATCTGACTTTTTCTCTGCGGCTTAGTAATGTTTGAAAGGTATAGTCTTTTTTTTGGACAAAAGAAAGGTATAGTCAAGAGTCAAGTAAACAATGATGTCACCATCCAACTGTTAGTTCAATATGATACACCATGTGTCTCTAGTGTTGAAGGGGGCATTGGATGGTTTTAACGAAAAACATAGGTGTAGTCCTGACGGACTCGTTATTTGAACAACACATACGTGTGTGTGTTAATGAGGGTTACACAACACAACAAACCATGGATCGCTTGGAAGCGACTTCCATGGTTCAGTCCTTTACAGGAGAGGGTGAACGTCCGTGTCATGATGTTTCGTTCTTTATTTTTTTTGATATTGTGATTTTTATATCTAAGAAGTATATAAATAATTCGATAAAAAGTCAAAACATGTGTATATATATATATGCTAGAATGAGTCCCACGCGATGCGTGGGTAAAATAAACATAGTATACTAATATACTAGGAGAGTTACCCGCACGCTTGTGCGGGCAGGAACTGAATAGAAAAAAAAATTAATTTAATTCTTTAAAATGTTGAATCAAAATTTTATTATATTTTAAAAACCTGTTTAATTTTTTTTAATTTTTATAGTAGTTCGTATGTTCAGACATAAATTATTTTTTTGTAAGTTTCGTATTAAATATATATATATTTTTAAAATTTTTAAAATAATAAAATGAATAGTTAATAAAATGTTTATAGTATTACTCTACATATGCAAAATATAAATTGAAAATTTAAAAGTCCATTTTTAAAGTTTAGTTGAAATTTTAAAGTCCATTTATAGAGTTTAAGCCCAAATTGACTGTAACAAAGTTTTAAATGAGCTTACAATCAATTTTAATTACCTTGATATATTAATTTGGGATAATATAATATGTAATTTTGTTTAGACCATTAAAATAATATTTTAAGCAACCCATAAATATACTTTCGTTTAGACTATTGTATTTAGTACTACAAACATTCAAAATTATACTAAAGTTTGCATATACAAAAAGTTCATTAAGCCACTGTATCTTCATTTCTAAGTCCATTCTTTATGACTGAGTCTCCGAGCTCTCACTTTGATGCTCCATTACATGGTTTATGTAATAACGTCCAGCAAACTCAGACCTGTAAATATATTAAGTGTATGAAACAAAATTATTTTAACATCATACATAATCATATATAAAGTGTATAATGTTATTTTTACATAATCGAATCTTACCAGTCGTTCGAACTGTGGTTTATAAAGATCTTTGAATAGGCCAATGTGTTTTCGATACATGGTGCACCTATAAACATTTGCAGAGTGAATATATTGCTTACCTTATGATGATTATATCAGAACTATTTTATGTTACATACCTTCATATTCTCCGACCTTCACAAACCGCATTACACCAAACTCAGGTCCGGATTTGTATATGAGATGGAACCTATTTGATTGCCATTTAGACATGAATTCTGAAGCGTAGTTATCTTTGACACGACACTTCACAGTTTCATTCCTACATGTTTATCAAATTAATAAATAATCTTAACAGAGACAATTTTAAAACGTAACTGTCCTAAAGGTAGAGTAAATGTCTTTTACCTACAATTCAACAACGTGAAAACAACTTCATTACTTTTAATGGCACTCTGAGGTCTTCTTTTATCTTCCACATCTACTATACACGCAAAAACATCTAATTTGGGGAAAAGATAGAATTTAGTTTTCCAAAGTGTTGCAAATCTACATTTTGTAAAAGTTTAATTCATACTTTTCTAAGGGAGGAGCCAATACACAAAGTTATAACAAATCCTATAAAGATTCTAGATTCCCAAACACAAAGTTACAATTAACTATACTCATGGATTGTACCATATCAATATTAAATTAATTAACGAAACACTTACCGAAAGAGATGGGATGATTTATTCTTCCACGATATATATCATCCAAATCCTCGAATCAAAATTAATTCTTTGGACTCAATTGTTGGACCAGCGTCATAGTGGTATCGTCCATGAATTTAATTTGATAAGGATGATGAGTATTCCTCTCATTCAGGGTTGGATTGATTACTTTGAAAGTTCTAATATCATATCAATCACCATCGTCAATATATTTTCGGAGTTTAGCGAGTGTATTTGGTAAAAAAGTAGCTTCGATTGTGTTACCCTTCACAGTTTAATAACAACTGTTTAAGAAGTATTATATATATAAGAACTGTTAAAAATTAAAATTTAAGTAAGAATGATGTTCAATTAACAACGCTAACCTCTACATCCACAAAAAGCAGTACTCTTTTTGTAAAGAACTCACTGATACTCCAAGAATGTAAGACTTCAGCAATTTTATCGAATCTCATGATTTTCTCAAATTAGGGTTTTTCCTGTTTCTTCTCTGTTATAGAAAACGAAAAGTGGATTCCGGATTTGTAAGAATACAAACAATCACGATTAAACGTTGCGTCTTAATCGTTTTAGTATCTCACCTTTTGTTTGACTATTAAATATTTTTAATATTTATTATTATCTATATATAATAGCAAACCTACTTTTGGGGGTCAACTTTAATCTAACGGGTGAGATTGTTTCTACCATCTCATCTAACAGTCTAGAATTATTAATGATCCCAACAGTTGCAAGTTTTTTTCAATAATCGTGTTTCTTCGTCGTACCCCATCTTTTAAAAATCGCATCTTTTAATTTTTACACTTTTTTGTTTCACAGCTCTTTATTTTCACATCTCTTTGTTTTTATATATATATACATTTTTTATGAACTTTGAAAAAAGTTTTTGTTCTTTGAGTATTATATTATTAATGATGTCACCCTTTGTTATTGATCTCAAAAGTTGCAAAGTTTTGATCCAACAATTGTGTTTCTTCGTCGCACCCCCAGTTTTCCATGTTAGCATCCGTTAGGTTTCACACCTTTTTGTTTTGCACCTTTATTGTTTATATAAAATTGCAATGTTTTGATCCAATAACAAACCTACTTTTGGGGGTCAACTTTAATCTAATGGATGAGATTGTTTCTAATATCTCATATAACGGTTTAGAATAATTAATGATCCCAACAGTTGCAAGTCTTTTTACCAATAATCGTGTTTATTCGTCGTACCCTCATTTCACACCTCTTTGTTTTCACACCTTTTTGTTTATATATATTATACATAGATTTTTATGAACTTTGAAAAGAGTTTTTGTTCTTTGAGTATTATATTATTAATGATCTCACTCTTTGTTAATGATCTCAAAAGTTGCAAAGTTTCGATCCAACAATTATGTTTTTTCGTCGCTCCCCCAACTTTCCATGTTAGCACTTGTTAGTTTTCGCACCTTTTTGTTTCACACCTTTTTGTTTTCACACCTTTTTGTTTATATTTATATACAGATTTTTATGGACTTTGAAAAGAGTTTTTGTTCTTTGAGTATTATTAATGATCTCACCATTTGTTAATGATCTCAAAATTTGCAAAGTTTCGATCCAACAATTGTGTTTCTTCGTCGCACCCGCAGCTTTCCATGTTGGCACCCGTTAGTTTTCACACATTTTTTTTTTACACCTCTTTGTTTATATAAAGTTGCAATGTTTTGATCTAACAACTGTGTTTCTTTGTCGTACCCCTAGCTTTCAATGTTTGCACTAGTTAGTTTTTGCACTTTTTTGTTTCATACCTTTTTGTTTCACACCTCTTTCTTTTTATATATATACAAATTTTTATGGACTTTAAAAATATTTTGTTCTTTGAGTATTATTAATGTTCTCATCCTTTGTTAATGATCTCAAAATTTGCAAAATTTCGATCCAACAATTTTGTTTCTTCGTCGCACCCCCAGTTTTCCATGTTGGCACCCGTTAGTTTTCACATCTTTTTGTTTTACACATTTTGGTTTATATAAAGTTGCAATGTTTTAATCCAACAATTGTGTTTCTTCATCTTACCCCTAGCTTTCAATGTTTTCACTTGTTAGTTTTCGCATCTTTTTGTTTTACACCTCTTTGTTTTCACACTTTTTTGTTTTTATGTATATACAGATTTGTAAGGACTTTGAAAAGAGTTTTTTGCTCTTTGAATATCATTAATGATCTCACCCTTTGTTAATGATCTCAAAATTTACAAAGTTGTGATCCAACAATTGTGATCCAACAATTTTGTTTTTTGAGTATCATTATTGATCTCACCCTTTGTTAATGATCTCAAAATTTGTAAAGTTTTGATCCAACAATTGTGTTTCTTCGTCGCACCCCCAACTTTTTATGTTGGCACCCGTTAGTTTTCACACCTTTTTGTTTTACACCTCTTTGTTTATATAAAGTTACAATGTTTTGATCCAACAATTGTGTTACTTCGTCATACCCTTACCTTTCAATGTTTGCACTTGTTAGTTTTCGCATCTTTTTGTTTCACAGCTTTTTGTTTCACACATATTTGTCTTCAAACGTCTTTGTTTTTATATATATACATATCTTTATGGACTTTGAAAAGAGTTTTTGTTCTTTGAGTATTATTAATTATCTCACATTTTGTTAATGATCTCAAAAGTTGCAAAGTTTCGATCCAACAATTGTGTTTCTTCGTCGCATCCCCAGTTTTCCATGTTGGCACCCGTTAGGTTTTCACACCTTTTTGTTTATATAAAGTTGCAATGTTTTAATCCAACAATTGTGTTTCTTCGTCGTACCCCTAGATTTCAATCTTTGCACTTGTTAGTTTTCGCATCTTTTTGTTTCACACCTCTTTATTTTCACACCTTTTTGTTTTTTTATATATACAGATTTTTATGGACTTTGAAAATAGTTTTTGTTCTTTGAGTATTATTTCACACCTCCAAATTTTAAAAATTATGAGTATTATTTTCTTTTAATTTATTAATCAACATGATTCACTCATCTTTGTTAAAATTTGGATTGTTTTATTTATTGATTCATTCATCTAATTTTTGTTTGGTGTCGTTTTCCATTTATTCATGCATCAATCATCTCTTCCAATTATTAATCTAGGTAATTGATTGTGATTTCTAATTTTCATAGATTTATATGTTTATATATTATAGCAAACTCACTTTTAGGTGTCAATTTAAATATAAGGGATACAATTGTTTTTATTATCTCATCTAACTGTTTAGATTTATTAATTATCTTAAAAGTTGCAATATTTAATTTGATCCAACAATTGTATTTTTTCGCGTTATTCACAACTTTTAATGTTCACATTTATTATGGACATATATATATATTATGGACCTTGAAAAAAGTTTTTGTTCTTTGAGTATTGTTTAACACCTCCAAATTTAAAAATTATAAGTATTATTTTCTTTCAATTTATTAATAACCATTGATTCACTCATCTTTGTTAAAATTTTTTGAATTGTTTTATTTATTGATTTATTCATCTAACTTTTATTTGGTGTCGTTTTCCATCTACCTGTATTGATCATTTCTTCCAAGTATTAATTTAGGTAATTAATTGTGATTTCTAATTTTTTTATAGATTTATATTTTTAGTCAATTTAGTTTGTTGCAGCTATAGCTCTTTCTCCCTGATTCTCTTATTATTTTTTTATAAATTTTGATAGAATAATGATTAATTTTTTTTTTAATGTGAATATCTTTCAAAATTGATTATCTGAGTATCATTCAGTAAACTTAGATTTATATATGTTTAACATTATTCTCTTATTTTCACTGAATTGATTTTTCATTTTATATATACAACAAATATTTTATTTAACTATTTGGTTGATTAATCTTAGTCATTATTTATGATTTTTATACTATATAGTTAAAGAATTACCATAAAGTTAGTCATTTTAAATTTTTATTTTCCCGTACGATAACGTATGGGCTGACATCCTAGTATATATAATTACAGATTAAAGGTAAATTTTGTAGTTAATAGATATGATGTAAAATTATATATACACTTTATGATACAACTAACAATTATATGTTTTCAAACAACATTGTTGAAACCAAATAAAATATAATCATGTGAATATTTTAAATAATATGTTCTGAGACCATCTATAATGTATCTATCTATTATTTTATAATATATAATAAGTCTAAATTAGAAAATGGTTTTCTCCAATGTGAAAGTCTATATCTGACTATAAAATAGAGGTAGTGTTAAAGATATTAAAAATCACTATATTTAAGAGAAGAAATATAATTCAAGTCTAAATATCCAAAACAATTATCCAACTACAAACCATCATTATACAGTCTCAAATACCTTTTTGAAAACAACATTAAGCGTTTTCTTCGGGCATTTTCCATCTTTATCTGTAATTAACACCTTTAATTCTTTTCTGGTTGTGACTCGAGAGAAGGCAACATAAAGCTGTCCATGTGTGAAAACCGGTTTCGGTAGAAACAATCCAACATGTTCTAGCGCTGACCTTGACTTTTGTTTATAGTAATTTCAAACGCCACAATAACAGGAAACTATTGTCGCCTCATACGAAAGGGAAACTTTGCATCAAGTGGACTAACATACATCATAGGGATAAGTACTCTATCACCAACCTTTTTTCCTGTCACGATTCTTGCTTCGATTACATGATTGGCCATCTGAGTAATAATTAACCTCTTACCGTTACACAAACCTCCCTTAGGATCTATATTCCTTAGCAATATGAAGGTGCTCCTATTTTCAACGTTAAAACATGGCTTGGCAATCTAGAAACTTGTATACTGTTTAGAAATTCCTGAGTGTAGATCATATTATCATGAGCACTTGTATCTGACGTTTCAATACTATCAGACCTAAGATACCGTCTCTCCTCACCTGTAAATAAAAAAATAAAGATGGAATTTTAGATATGTATTTAATATTAGTATTTCTTAAAATTATTTCTTAAAATGAGCTTTGCTTCTCTAATTAAGTCAGCAAGATCCGATTCGGCATCGATAGTACACACAGAATATTGATTAAGATTGATTGGAATACCAAATCTTGAATGAGCCGTTCTACCACCTTCCAAAAGCAAAGCAGCTATACCACTTGAAGCAACATTTAGAACAATATTACCTTTAGACCTTATATCAGCACCAAGAATATTCCACAAGAATGTTTTCCAGTACCACCAAATCCATGAACAAAAAACATACCACATTTGTCGTGATTCACAGAGTGAATGATTTCTTCATAAACATGTCTTTGCTCCTCAGTTAGCATAGGTAACAACTCATTGTACAATTCCTGTTGTTTATGAGGCTTATATATTCTCTCATCTGCGATAAGCCTATTTACACATGTGTTCATCATACTATTATCTAGTTTAGGCATTTTCTCAAACGCCGTAAGAGACGTTCCATTCGATCGCAACATCAATTCTATTTCAGTTAAACATATATTTTCTATCTGAGCCTGTGTCAACATTAGACCTACAACAATAAAGTTAAACACTTATTTATAATTTTGTTTTATGAAAAATAAATTACATTCAATTAACCAAATAACAATTTGACTTGTGCGGGAAAAAACTTTTTTAAAAAGAATTATTGTCCAAACTTTTTTGTGGTCAAATATATCACTAATTCAATTCTTTTATAAATTTGTGTGGGCAAATACTTTTTTAAATAATAGTTCAACTAATTTAACAAACCAAAAAGTAAATTAATTATAAGGCTAAAAAGAATTCCAACAAAAATGTAAATGGAAAAGAATTAACTAAAAGAGAAGCTATAATTTAATCTTTAAAAATAGTATTTATTTTCCATTTTTAATAATTTAAAATGGGATTCAATTATTTTATTTTTGAGATTTTCTAATTTTCGTTTGAAAAATAATAATTCATTTTTTTAAACAGTTTATTTTTAAAAGTGAAAGAAAAATAATTTGTTAAAATTACTCGTTTATATTTTCAATATATATACATTTTAATTGTCAGAAACTTTTCTTATTTAGAATCTTTGTTCCTCTTTTTTTTGATAGAGCATCGAGCCGGAATAACATGGGTTTTCTGGAGATTTACATCAACCATATGAGATTTTGTCGAGATCACAAAAGATTGTGTCATATCATCAAATTAAATGGATATTTTTAGTATATCCTCTCGAGATTTTCAATTCCTTCTATCCAAATCAAACAGTCATAATTATCTATAGAAATTTAACATTTTCGAAAATATAAATTTTCTTGAAACAAATATTTACAAAAGATTTAAGTATTTATTTTTCATTTTTTTAAAAATTTAAATTGGATGTGAATATTTGATTTCTGTTTTTTTTTTTCTAATTTTCGTTTTTAAAAGAAAAATAATTTTAAAAGTGACACAAAAGGTCTGTAGAAATTTACTAATTTTAAAAACAGGGATATTCTCAAAGAAATATTTGTAATATATTCTAGTATTTATTTTCTATTACTTTTAAATTTTAAATGAGACATAAAATTTAGATTTCTGATTTTTTTATTAAACAAAATGAGAAATTTACTATTTATTATATATTATTTATCCATCTAAAGAAATTTTCAAATAAACAATAATTGTAAATTGTTAAAAACAACTCTTCCTAATCTTCCTTAATCTCTTTCCTTCTTGAAAAATCTCTGAGATATAAAGTCCCGAATCCAATTAATATTCCTTCCTTCTTCTTTCTATCAATTTAAGAGGAAGAAGGAATATTAGTCACAAATATTTATGAAGAAATATTAGTCACAAATATTTATGAAGAAATATTAGTCACAAATATTTATTTAAATATTAGTCATAAAAAATATTTAATTTATTTGTAAATAGAAAGAAATCAAAGTCTTTAAAAATTACCATAATTGTTTTATGAATAGAATCCACCATAATTTTTGTGCAACTATAATCATTACAAAAAATATTAGCAACAATATTATTTTAAAAAATTAAGGATTTGGGTTAGCAAAAATTAATACCTGAATTTCATTATATTCAATTTTGTAGATCCACAATTATGATCAATGATCATCCATGAATTCAACTGAAACAAAAAAAATTATGTAATAGGTTACATATAAATAGAATTATAATTTAAATCTATTTGTAAACAGAAAGAAATCCAAGTTTTTAGAAAAGTACCATAAATTTGTTATGAACAGAATCCACCATAAATTTTCTGCAACTATAATTATTACAAAAAAAACATTAGCAACAATATTATTTTAAAAAAATAAAGATTCAGATTAGCAAAAATTAATACCTGAATTTCATTATATTCAGTTTTGTAGATCCACAATTATGATCAATGATCATCCGTGAATTCAACTGAAACAAAAAAATATGTATTAGGTTACATATAAAATTTTATTTCAAATTACTAAACTATATAAAAAAAATAGAAAATAATACAACCTATATTTTTAAAGATGGAGAATCTATAGACAAAGTCTATGATTGTTTGATCTTGCTTTCCAAACAACCACTACAAAAAAAAAACATAAAAATTAGAATCCGATGAATCATATAAAATTATCAAAAGTTTTCTTTGCTCATTTTCTTGGAGAATAAAAAATTATGGAATAAAAATATGATCATGTTTAACCAAGAGAACAAAATTGAATAACAATCACCACTATATAAAAAACAAATAAATACAATTATTAAAAATACTTTACCGATTTGATTTTTTTGCTTGCTTCATCAACTTGTTCGTCCAATCTTGTTTTTGATATACAAAAAAACATCCATGGTCCATGGCAGGTACACCTAAAACACAACCAAATAGTACAAAATGAGTAAAACTTTTGATATGATTCAACATAATAATTAAAAATTATAGCAGCATAAAAATTAATCATGCAAAGCACCAAAGCATATGGATTGTACATCAACATGAAAAAAAAAATCAAAATCATACAATAGTAAAGTTGATTCATTAGAACCAAAATAATATAAAAGAAACATTATACTCTCAAAATATATGTTTAGCTTAATGAATCCGACTTCTACTGTTTTGGCTAAGCCTCTATATATATAGCTTAGAAGGAAAATCGTCATAATTATCTTTACTATTTTAATATTTTAAAAAATAGAAATTTTCTTTAAACAAATATTCGTAATATATTCTAATATTTATCTTCCATTTTTTAAAAAAGAAATATTGTGTAAATTTATTAGATTTCTGATTTTGTAAAACAAATTTCGATTTTTTTTTAATTTTCGTTTTTTTATATATATTTTTTTAAATTAAAACTTAGAAAAGGGTAAAAAAGTCCAGTTTTGAATCTCATTAATGGCAAATTAGTAATCTTAAATCTGAGGATGAATGTGGTGCTTTTCAGCAACCTAAATAGAGAAGAAAAGCTTATCCGAAATATTTTTAAGGGTAAACGACGTCAATTTTTGAGAGATTGGTTGTGAGCTCTTTCGACTTCTCCTTTAATATATTAGATATTGTTAGTTATTTTATAAGAAATTTAATAATAATTAGTTTAAATATTGTAACTAAGATATATTAATTTTGTAAATTAAAAATATATTAGGTTTTATGAATTATTATCTAAAACAAAATTTTAGTAACTTTTGTATTAAAATTATTCAAAGTGATCAAAAGAAACAAATTACAATAATTATATAAAATATAAACCTTCTATTTCAATTAAATTTATGAAACTCATATGCAACATTTCGTTGACTGTAAGATTTCAAATTTGAAATTGTATATATTGTATATATTATATTTATTATATTATTTCTGTAAACTGTTTTTCAATAGCTTTGAAGTTGTCAGTTTAAAAATATTTTGATTAATTAGTGAGATTAACATATATGAGTGGTATTAACAGTGTGAATTTTAAATTCTTTATACTGTCAATATCCAAATTAATGACTATTTATTCTACCTTTTTATATTATAGTAAGAACTTCATAAGTATTTTGATATTAAAGAAAAGATACATGATTTAAGTTGACCAAAAAGTATATGGATTCGAATCGATGTATTTATTAAAGTAAATGTAACTTTTAAAAGTACAATATAAAACATACAACTTTGACACACTTATACAATTACTGAATAAATAGAATTATAGATTGGCTAATTAAAAAAAATGTGAGTTCTTTTTGTTAAGAACATACAAATTAAATTTAAATAAACATAAGTTCTACCAATATTATCGGTAAAGATCATATTTTTTGTCTAAGCTTACCAATCATCATATCTTGTAGGCTCTACACCATCTTCATCCATGTAATTTCTTTCTACATTACCTTATTTACCCACATAAGCATCATGGGTAATAATGATGGTCACAAAAAAAAAAGCAAAATATAATGTAAATTTAACATGATAATTAAAAGATAAAAACTTGGAGTGAGTTCTGGATGGAGATGAAGAACTTAGCAAATTATGATGATGAATACAATGACATGAATTTACATATTTAGTACACCTTCTTCCCACTCTCACCATAATTTACTAATTATTAAATAAGTTTTTCTCGTCCAAAAAGAGTAAGAGTACATTAAGATTCTTTTAGATTTAAAGAGAGAGATAGTTTGTTCAGAAGAAAAAAAAAATTAAGAGATCAAACTTTTTAAATATATGAATAATGTTTGTATATTGAAGTTCTAAATAATATTGAAGAGACAAAAAGAAGTAACTACACATAAACATGTATAGAAGATGATAGTAATTTGAATCAGCACTAACCTAAAAATTATTTTATGCATCTAATGAACATTTGGTTATTTTATTTATGTTTATCACTTAATTACTCACTTTAGGTCATTTTGACGGAGAAACTAAAGTACTTTTAAAGACGAATATATATGAATTTTAGCAACTTAATAAAACAGACATGCTAAACAATATTTCCCAACTTCAAAATATGAAGAAGCAGTAGAAACTGAAGGTAAAGAATATAAACATACTTTGTGTACCAGGAGCCTTAGATATTCTTCATCTAACTCTTTCTATAGTAAAACCACATTTCATATGTTCATTTCGGCATATGCTCTAAATTTCAAATTAAGCTGTAAAAAATATTTGGTTTTATTCTCATCGGTTGGTTAAGTACTCACTTTCGGTTCTATTGACGGGAAAAACTAAAATATCTTTAAAGACTAATATGAATTTTAGCAACTTTATAAAATAGACATACTAAATAACATTTGCCAACTTCAAAACATGACGAAAAGTAGAAACTGAAGGTAAAGAACATAGACATACCATGTGTACTCTTAGTTTCAAGACATTCTTCATCTAACATTTTTCTAAAGAAAAATCAAATTTCACATGTTCATTTCTGCATATGGTCCAAATTTAAAATTAAACTATAAAATTTCAAATTACAAAATTTATAAAATTATATGAGAGGTAGAATATGATGTTTGATGAAGAATTTGCCTTGATATATATAGAGAACTTTTTTGTTTTGCTTTTATATTTTGTTTATGCAATATTGATGAAACAAAGATGAAGTTTTTTCATGATCAGTTTTTTTTTTCTAAAACATCATGAGACTTATGGTTACATTTCAAATAAGAATTGTGCCATAGATTTTGATTGTGTTTTTCATATTTATTGTGAAACATTAATTGTATGGTAACCAATACATTAAAATTGCATAGATTGTATGACAATTAATACATTGAATTCTACTGTGGGAGTTATATAACTGCTAAACGGGCATTGAAAATTGATACTGAAAATTAGTATAAAAGTGTAATTAAATATAGTGAATATGAAAAATAATGTAATTAAATTTGAGGAAAATGACACATGTTGAAAGAATAGAGTGTCACTTGTCAGTTTATTAGAGCATGAATTTGAAGAAACCTTACTTTATGGAAAATAACACATGTTGAAAGAATAAAGTGCCTCTTGTCAGTTTATTAGAGCATGTGTTTGAAGAAACCTTATTTTTATATAAGATATATACACACATTGAAATTATTTAGAATTTTTTTTTCATATTAAAGGACACAACATTTAGCATCTTAGCCATAACTGAAAAAGTCGATAACTATTTTATAACGTTTTTAGTTGTTGTTGTTAACATGATTGGAAAAAAAAGGTCTCTCATAAGTCACAAACTCACGAGTTTATAGAAAGAACTTATTTTTTGAAGACATGCACTTATATATATTCTTATCAGAATCTTAATTACATGCAAGGGTTATTCTTATTGACAAAATTTTCAATTATTTTTCTAGCTTGTCACGCGACCGGTGTTGATTAGACATTAAATAGTTTAAGCTTCAAAGTCCTTTCATTTTTTTTTCCTATAAATCGAAACTAATTATGAACATGTATAACACAATTGGGAAATTTGTTCGGATTTGTCCTTAATATATTTAAAAGAAGATGAAGTTATCATTGTGAAACTGTTACTGGATCACTTTTAAGACAAGGAAGTATGGATGACAATTATAATCCGGGAAGATGTCAACCGCCACATGGTTGTAGGGCACTATAAAAACACTTTAATCCTATTCTCTTCTGGTTGTCACTAAATTTGCTTTTTTCATATATAAGAAACTTGGTTTTCTTTATAAGAGGTAGCATATTTCATTTTGTGTACCTTTCAACAAAATTCATACATGAAAATTTGTGAGTAATATATGTTTTACTTTGGTACTAAAATAAACCCCTTGCAATAAAAGTGGTGCAGCTGATTTTGATTGGTACATAAGTAATAAATAGTAAGAACCACAAATTGTCAACTTAGGACGATGAAATACTTGAATGTTTGTTAAAAACGTCAAATCAACATTTGAGTTCTTTTTAATATGTATGGGATGTAACCACATAAAGAAAGGGGCATTGGTTTTCTTTAAGGAAGAGTTGTCCTATAGATTTAGGCTATGAACAAATTCTTTTAAAGCAAATAATTTACTAAATCATTCAATCTAGCCAATCGAAATGACGCCATGTTTATGTTCATTTAAAAATTTTGGTGAATGGACTACTCGACGACTACACTCACTTTAAAAAATTAGTAGAATGTTAAAACTCGAATCATCCTCTGGTTATGTTTTTTAAAAACCGTATATTTATGTTAATTTTCCATTACATGCACACACTAAACTAAGTTTGTTTGTAGCTAGAACATATATGCTTTAGCGGTTGGTATATTAATGTTACCACTATGTCATTATCCAGATTTAAGAACAATTATCATTCTCTACGCCTATGTACTATCCTACTTACTTTTGAGAGCTTCATTGTAACGATCAAGATGGAAAAAGTTACTATGTGACAAGAAACCTCCTGTCTCCGATCCTTTACTATGTGCACATCATGCATATTACTAACAAAATAAACTTAATTGTAAACTGTTGTGGTTTTACTCACTTCTAGTTAATTAAATTACACACATACTCATTCGAGAATATGATAATAACCCCTAATTAATTTTTGTTAAATCAAGCCAGCAAGACGTAATTGATTTCTTAATCATTTGACGGAAGTTTTATACTACTACTAATTAGTCTATTTCAAATAATTAAGTTGGTTTCTCTTTCAGAATACATTTTCGGCAACGGTTCTTTAAAAGTTAAAACCGATCGATGCACATGGATTACGAATAATATGACGCTAGCTAGTTAGGTTCGATTCATGCATTTGAAACAAGAATAATATGGATTATTATGGAGCAACGAATAATGTTTTAATTTATGTAAAATAAACGGACGAAATCTGTGGCTCGAGCTCGACACAACTGCATGAAAATATTTCATAGTCACAATATACATTTTTTTTTTTTTGAACGAAAGTCATAATACATAAAAATACAAAGCTTTTTTTTTGGGGCATTCGTTTTTTCCTTCGGTCGGTTTGGATTTTAGAGTTTTCAGTTTTGGAGAAAATTAAAATGTCCGAACTAGAACATATTTATTCTGATTTTATTTGGTTCCATCCAGATTTGATTCTGTTTTTAAAAAATAAACCAAAAATAAATGTTCTATTATAAAAATTTGTATATTTTATGTTTAATGTATTTTTTGTTTTTAAATGTATTTTTACATTTAAAAGAATTGTGGTTATTATCAAAACCGAGTTATATAGTTTGGATCGGTTTGGTTATACACCAATTAATTGGTGGTTTTGTTTCAAGTCATCATAGTTTGGTTCGGTTACAACTTACAATATATGATGAAGAAATAATTAAAACCTCAATCATGCAACTACGCAAGGGACAAACCGATATAGAGATAGCCTAGTTGAGTTAAATTATGATTAACAATATTTATGCATGCACAGGTATTTAACCAGATATATTAAGTCCAACACGTGCAAACTAAACCAGAAATAAGTAGTACACATCCTATATAAACTTTTAATTATTCAAATTCATGATATAACGAGTACTAGACTTTTCAATATTTTTAAAAATGTTAGGTCGGTTATGCCAAAAATAAATATATGTTATTAGGTTGGGCGAAAACTTGAGTTTGTTTCTATGGCACGTACTTGAAAAAAGCACGCGGTACAATCTTCTTCTTCTTCTTTTTTCTTAAATACAAATCTTTTTAGGGGGAATTTGCGTGGTAGCCAAAATGGCAAATAATACTAAGAATATAGCCCACTGATCCAAAAAATTAAGTGTATCACCAAAGGACATAGTAAAATTACCATTATACTCTCAGGTGATTTTAACGCTCTGTTAAGGTGGGGTGATCAAAATATTTAATGGTTGACTAACGCTGTTTGAGTTAATGTAGGAATATGGGTAACGATTAAAAGTCTAGGCAGTAAATTTGAATTAAGTAAGAGTTTAAATTGAAAAACACATGGTTCTTTTATCTGGGTAGTAATTTACACTTTTGAAATAATACAAGTTGAAATTTACCTTTTTTCCGTGTCCACACATAAGACATAGAGGAAAAATTGTCAAATCAATTTTGTTACATTAGTTTTATGGAAGAGAGTAGTTTAAATGTTTAATAGTTTAGTAGCTGTAATGTTTTACTGTATTTAATGCCAAATTAACCCGAAACCCACACAATCATATGAATCTAGTGTTACATTACACATAAATGGAAATTAGTTTCGTTAGCAATGTTAAAAAAATGGAATAGAATTTGCAAAATCCCAATACATAACATACTGAATTTGTTAACATTCTTTTAAAAGGTCGTCGTATATAGACACCTCTCTCTTCACAGTTTTTGCCAATATAACACTATATCCTAGAAAACAGAACTTGGTAAATCCAAACTAACAAGTAAATATGTCTGTTTCATCTTAAACATTACTTTTTGTACAATGGTAAATATTGTTTTTGAAAAACTAAATCCTACATTATAGAATTTTGTAAACCCAAACCAACAAATAAATATATAGGTTCTATTTTAAACCCCTAAACTAATGTTAAAGAGATTTTTTTAAACAATTGTAAACCCTACAAGATAAAACTTTCTAAATTATACTAAATTTGCATATATTTGTTCTTCCTAGAACATGCCACGATATTAAATGCATGTGTAAATTGATTAAATCTAAACCCTACAAGATATAATTTTATGAAGATGAGTTCTATCGAGATGATGTACTAGGCTATCAACCGCGTATTGTAAAACGGGGAGAATTTTCCAGTTAGTTTTGATAATGTTGTGACTCATTCAGGGGAGAATGAAGATGTATCTGGTGATGTTGTTTAGGTGTTTGAACTGATGAGTTTACAAACATAGTCAAAAAGGGGGAGAATGAAGATGTATGGGATTGTCTGAACTAGTATTTGTGTGATTCAAGACGTGATACAGGATTGCTGTTGTTTTATGTGCTTGAGAAGATTTTAGAAGATTTGAGAAGACAATATTGAAAGACGGTTTTAGGATGAATTGAAGAGGAAAACTACTATTTCTTTGGTTAATTAAATTGGAGTTTTACAAGGAAAAGGAAAATAACAAAAATGAAAAAGGCTTGTTCTTATGAAATTTTGGAAATCTTCTCCTATGGTGATTAGGAAGTCTTGATGGGTATATAAGGAGGTGTTGGGCACGTCCTAGAGAGGCAAGAGAGCTGAGGCATAAAGGTTAGAACCCTAGAGAGCTTTCTGTTGGTGTGTAACTTAGTTTCGCGGTTTGGTGCTTGTGTTATTCAAGATTCTTTGTTCATGGGTGTGACGTGTGTGTGAAGGTTGCTCACGAGAGTTGAAAATCTGAAGTCTAGGCTCAGGGGGAGTTTAGCCCAAGGTTAGGTTATCTTGGTTTGAATCTAGGCTCGGTGTAAGTTTAGTTAAGGGTAGAGATTTATCCTTAAGATTTCATGTTATAGAACGAAGCGGTGAATTAAGAGGGTTGTGCTTGATTTACGTGTTTGCGAATATGTTGTATTTGTTTTCTTGTTCTAGTGGAATCGAAATCTGGACGTGGTCCCAGGGAGTAAGAAAAACTGAACCTCGTTAACAAAGCTCTTGTGTTATTTACTTTATGCACTTTATTATTTGCACCTCATCCGCATTTACACAAGGTAGGCAAGTCTGAACCGTGTTTCAGCATCTCTGGATTTTCCCCAGCAATAATCTAAACTGCAGAATCAAATGAAAACTACAAAATCTAATGAAAATGTTTCATCTTTATGCTTACTGGTATTGATGGAAAGCATGCTTCCTCATCTTCAATCCCTTTTGATCCTTTTACATCACCCCCAGGTACGAAAATTAGATAAAGTGATGGATAGAATCTGAAAATATGAACTTGGTAAGAGAGATAAGGGGCTTCCGCTTCTTATTCCTCTTCAACAACACCAAGTACGAATTAGATAATCGATTTCATCTTTAATCATTAATAAAAAAAAATTATTATAACAGAGACACACTCAAATCCTCAGCAGAATTAATAATTTATAACGAAAATAAGCTAATCACCATTCATGGAAGTGGCGGCAACAATTTGGACCAGGACCACCATCACGCAATCTAAAAAAGAAAAAGGTAAGGAATGAGGAGAGGTTTTTTTTTTAACTAATACAATAGAAACATAATAGACAACTGTTGATAGTGCAACAGGGTTAATTGTGTAAATATTATAGAAAATATAGTCAGTATAAGGTTTTAATGGTTACTATGGTTACACAGTTAATTATTAAATTTTTTTGGGTTATACAGTGCAATTCCCCATCCTCTTAAACTATTTGTCTAATTCGATATATATAAAAAATATCTAGCATAAAAAGTCTTTTTTCTCCCAGATACGATTATCAAGAAACCTTTCCCAACCAAGCTTTTCGGCGCCGGCGAGGTCCTTGCCCACCGGCGTCGGGATCTAATCGACCAATTTCTTGCTCAGCTCTTCTCTATCTTTTTTAGTGTAGCCTTTTTTTAAGTTTTCCCCCAATTTGTTCTCTTCTCTAACCCTTCTCAAACCCTGATAAAACCTGTCTCGAATTACACCAACGAAAAGCGTATATCCCGCAGATCTGTCACTCACCAGAAAAAATCTCTTCACAAATTTCGGGCACCAAACATTCTCATTCCTCACCTTGGTTTTTTCAAGAGAAACTAGGATTTTCCCCAGTGGACCTAGATTCCATCGCCAATCTAAACCGAGGTCACCGACTGTTCCTGTCGATCTTTAAATCACCGAAGATGCGCTTTGCAGCACAAACCTCTCCGCTCCTCTCGGGCAGCCGTCACAATTTTGCTTCAGCTTGGAAATCGTTTGTAAAGCTAGGATTTTCTCCAGTGGACCTAGCTACCAATGGCGACTCTTACCACGGCTACCGCATGGTGCCACTGATCTCTCACTCACCGGAGAAGTCTGCTACACCGCAGATCTCTCTGCAGTTCTCGGGCGGCGACCAATCTCGACAAACTTTGCGGCTCTTCCTTCTGAAACAAGAGTTTTCCCTAGTGGACCTAGTTTTCAGCTTAGGCCCATTAAGTCAAAAAAGCCTTGAGTCCATCAAATCCTATCATATATGCAACAATAGCAAGTTAAACCCCAATTCCTCACCGTCTATGACTCGCCATTGCCAAGATCTGTCCGGTTTCCCGATAACCAATGGTCGAAGACTCCATTGGCGAAAGGTAACACCAGCTTTGCTTTGGCTACTCATACATTTTGTACAGAACCTGGCTTTTGTTGTTTTTAGGGGCTTGCGGTTGAGTATAAATAAATACGGTTCTTTAGTCTATGCTTCTCAATCTGTTCTAGCATAAGTCAACTAGTTTAGATAACGATTTTGTAGTTAACTTCTCATGAGCGCTAATGTTGGAATGGAAGAAGAAACATAAGATATGATGAATCAATTCTTAACGAGAAGGGACAACCGTTCCGAGGAAAAGAAAAACCTCTCTTCTCTCTCCTCTTCTTTAAGCTTCGTTTCAGATTTCCGGAGGCCTTGATCTTCATTCCCTCAGATTGCTAGGTGTTTGTAGAGGGTGTGGTTTTCTCCTTTCTCGACGTAGATGCAGAACCGGCGTGGCGGCAGGAGAGCGCCGCTACAGACCCTCTGGTTTGAAGACGCTGCCGAGTGGTGTAGCTGTCAACTCTCGTGGCTCACCCGTCGTGTCGGAAATAGATCTACGGCGGAAGTAGATGGAGGGGAAGGAGGGTTGCTGATTTGCCTTGAAGGTTAACGGTGGTTCCTTTTGGATCTCGCCGGCTGCCGCGGATTCAGAGTGCCTAGGGTTTCCGATTGAGCCATCGGTCCTAACCACCGCCGCGTCTTACTTCCTTCTTGGCCGGTTCGAAGGGATCTAGTTCGGCGAGTTGAGGACCCGCTAGATCTGGGAAGGAGAGGTTACGCCCGAAGTTGGTGGCTTGCTTGGTCTAGGAGCTGTCAACGGCGTGCTGCGACGTTGGAGGTTGATTATTACTCTTTTTATTAATTAAAAAAATTCAAAACATAAAATAAAATTATTTTTTGTCTAGTGTGGAATTGTAAATACCGCTGGATAATAGCTATCTTCAAAAACATACTGCGGTTCAGTGAATTTTGTTCACCCTAAAAAAACGCATACGGTGTTTTATTCTTTTTTGTAGAATACCGCATATTAGGTGAAATCACGTCAATGGTAACATAGACCCATTTTTAAAAACAAATCTTGAAATACGCTTTTTATAAGGTTACCATTCACTGCCATAGCCTACAAATTGACGTGTTTTTATCAGCAATATTTGGATTCTATTTCAAATATCAACGATCGTGATTTGTGTGAGTCATAAGAAGTTGACGATTCCTTATTATTTTGTTTTTATAAATTTATTCAAGCTAATTACAAATAGAGGTGTCAAGTCGGCCTGTCCGCATCCAAGTAGCCCGTCCTGTCACAGGTTTTTGTTTTTCTGTACCACAACAGATTTAATACACTTTTTGTTTTTCTAATCAATTGTAATTAAAAAAAGAGAGCTAATACACCTTTTTGTCAACTAATTATATTACACATATCACACGTTTAAACAACTCTTCCCGTTTTTTTTTATATTTATTATCATCTCTAATCTCATATCCACTAACAACTTAACATCAATCAACAACAGCGGAAACTAAACAATATTATTAAACCAAAAAAAATCCAACAATGATCCAATAAACCAATAAAGTTAATAACCAAATTCAACATCGTACAATGTTCTATCAACCCAACTCTAGCAACCTAACAAAAGCTAGACCACAATCAATAAGCCTCTAGAACATTCTCCTCTTCATCGCCTTGATTCCACGATCACACTTTGCCTTTACCTGCACCACGAACACAAATTAAGAAGCATGAGTATTGTCATAAACACTTAGTGAGACAATCCTCCCATCTATTGGGCTATACACAAAAGCAACTGAGATTCCAATGTTAAACATGCAACAAACAAACACAAATAAACAAGGAAAACAAGTGTCAGCCTCCTGTTGATGAAACGACTCGACCCGTTTTTTTTTAATAAATAATAATAATAATAATAATAATAATAATAATAATAATAATAATAATAATAATAATAATAATAATAATAATAATAATAATCTACAACTAGTGGTCTCATACCCACTAGCCACCTAGCCACAATCAAACCAAACAGCAGAAAATAAACCATACAATAACCAAATAAATATCCAATAAATAACCAATATGTAAAACATAACAATTATCCAATACTCAAACAACATGAAACATAGAACCAGCAACCTAACAATGTTCTAATGACCCAATTCTAGCAACCTAGCAATACCAGTAAACAACCAATCGAGTCCCTAGAACATCCTCCTCTTCATTGCTTTGATCCCACGATCACACTTTGCCTTTACCTGCACCACAAACATAAATTGAGATGCATGAGTATTTTATAAACACTCAGTAAGGCAATCTTCCCATCTATTGGGCTATACACACAAGCAATAGAGACATCTCTAACCATCAACCAACAATCAACAACCAACAATAACAAACCAGGGCTATGCATCGACCGACACCAACCATGCATCGACCGACACCAACTGGGATTGCATCGACCGACACGCACACTGCATCGACCGACGCATGCTCGACATAGCACGAAAACCCTAGTTGCATCGACCGGCACCTCCACATGGCATCGACCGATGTTCCTAGGTCAAACGCGTCGTCCTCGCATTCGCATTGATCGACACATAAAGTGCATCGACCGATGCACATGCCAAGCATTGTTTTTCCCCGAAGCTTCTCGTCGTATCTTCGTTCCTACAACCAACAAACTCGCTCCTAAGCCACAAGAAAGCTTCACAAAGTCCCAAATAACATTCTAACAGCCTAAACAACACATAAACAAGCAGATCAGAGAAATCTCCAGCTTAGATAAGCCATGGTCATATACTTACCTTTGCCAAGATGATTCTGAACCTCAAACAAGCAAGAAAACACTTTCAGGAAGCTCCTACAACAATCCCAGCTACAAATCTCTACAGGAACAACTTCCAATCTCCCAAAAATCCTCAAGAACACTCAAAAACACTTAAGAACACTTTTTCTCTCTTTCCTTTCTCTCAAAAGAAGCTAAACACGACTAATGAGACAGAAACGCGAGTCAAGGGTTTTTCCTTCACCCAAAACGCAGCGTTTAACTTAAACTCGTCCGCACAAAACCGACCTTGCATCGATCGATGCATCCCGTAAACCGGGACTCCGGTTCGCGGATGTTACAATTCTCCCCCACCAACATAGATTCGTCCTCGAATATCCAACTACCATCAGTCAAGGACTCCAGTGCAACCGTCTCTATGGCCTGCACCACCACCGACCGATCTACGAAAGGGTCTCCTCTAGTCGATAGATTCACGTTCTAGACATTATTTGCTCTCGACTTTTGGACTTTCCTTTACTCATAGGCCTTAACCTTGAGTTTTTTTGGCTCCTCCTCAGGCCTAAGCCTGCATGCCATAATGTTGGCTCCTCATCGGGCCTAAGCCCACATGCCATAATATATAAGGAAGTCCAATATTTGTCACTCGGGTTGCCACCCTACACCGCGCACCCGGATCATCATCCGAAGTCAATATACCAACCATACTCCCAAGCCACAAAGTCTCAGAATATGGTAGTACTAGGAGAACTAAAAGTTCCCCAACAGTCGCGAGCAAACAATTCTGAATACGTCTGAGCCGTATCCCTAACCAAGTTTCCTTCTTGTGGCTCGCGTAAAACATCACAATGTCTTACCAACCACATATCCCCTCACTGGAATACCTCATGACCACACAAGGATCATATACATGCCACACGAACCACCACAAACGCCAAACAAATATCCTAAACAGGACCGCCTCCAAGGCCAAACAAATGTCCTAAACAGGACTGCCACAAAGGCCAAAGAAATGTCATCAACATGACCGTCACAAAGACCACTTGTCCCGAAGGACCGTCACGAAGACAACTCGTCCCGAAGGACCGTCACGAAGACCACACGTCCCGAAGGACCGTCACGAAGACCACACATCCCGAAGGACCGCCTAAACAGGCACATTGGCTAAACAGCCCACCACAAAGGCCACACAATTGGCTAAACAGTCCGCCACAAAGGCTACAAAATTGGCTAAACAGCCCGCCACAAAGGCCACACAATGTCTCAAAAGACCGCCACACACGGGCACAACGACTCAAAATTCCGCCACGAAGGCCACACAAGCCCCACCAAGGCTCACAACCACTAAAAATGGACAAATTCTAACTCACATAAAACTTTCTATTTTTAGAACTTTCTACTTTTTCAAACTTTCCCCTTTTAGAAACTTTTATACCAGGAAATTTCGTACTTCGAGCACCACCTCATCTTGTTACTTAGTCGCAAAACCAACGACCCCTAAGCGACCAAGTAAACAAGAGAGATGGGCTGGAATACTCCATTTCTGCTCCAGCCATGGAATACACCTGGGACCAGGCTAGACAAGTTCAAGTTGCGACCTGCTTCTCGAACCACTTCTTGAACCTAGCCTTCATCCTTGCTTCTGGCTCCCAAGTCTGCTCTTAAACACCATCACAGTCCCAAAGGACTCTCATCAAAGGAACCTTCTACTTCCGAATTTCCTTGATTCTCCTCTCGAGAACCCTCACTGGTCTCGCATCCAAAGTCATGTTAGGATGAAGATACTCAGGAATCTTAGCCAACAACTGATCATCCTCACAGAGACACTTCCGCAACATAGACATATGCTACCGGTCCCACCCACTCAATCACTTTGAACGGACCCATATACCTCAGACTCAACTTAGTCTCAGTCAATGACCTGTTCGGATCCTGCAACATGGCCTTCTTGAGTTACACTCTGTCTCCTATCTGAAACTCAAGATCTCTCCTCCTCCTATCGGTATAACTCCTCTTCCGATCCTGAGCTTCCTTCATGTTCAGCTTGAGAACCCGAATCTTTTCTGAGTCTCCTGAACAAAACTAGCACCATACACGCTCCTCTCCCCCACCTGATTCCAGCATAACGGTGTACGACATGACCTCCCATACAAAGCCTCATAAGGAGCCATCCCAATGCCCGCCTGATAGCTGTTGTTGTAAGCAAACTCTACCAGGTTTAGGTGATCTGCCCAATGGCCACCCAAATCGAACAGACATCCTCAGCAAATCCTCTAACGTCTAGATCGTCCTCTCTAATTGTCCATCTGTCTGGGGATGATAAGCTGTACTCATATGCATCTTAGTGCCCATCTCCGCCTGAAATGCCCTCTAGAACACCGAAGTGAACTTAGAATCCCTATCAGACACATTACTCGTTAGCACCCCATGTAACCTGACTATCTCCCTCACATATTTCTTAGCCAAGAACGCTGCTCCATCAGTCTTTTTAATGGCCAGAAAATGTACAGACTTAGTCAACCGGTCCACAATGACCCAGATAGCATTAAAGGTCCGAGACAATGGCAGTCCTACCATGAAGTCCATCTGATCATATCTCACTTCCACTCTGGAATGGGAAGACTCTTTAGTAACCCGTGTGCAACCTGATGCTCAGCTTTCACTAGCTAGAAAACATCGCACCTCGTGACCCAACTAGCTACATCCTTCTTCATCCCGACCCAATGATAGTACCTCTTGAGATCATTGTACATCTTAGTCGCTCCTGGATGAATAAAGAACTTGCTCGCATGAGCCTCCCTCAAGATCTCCTGTCTCAACTCCTCATCCTTGGGCACACAAATCCGCCCATGCACTAAAATAGTACCATTAGCCGAAACCTGATACTCAAAATCAACATCCTTTGAGGCATTCACCAGCCCCAAGTCCTCCTTCTGAGCCAACCGCACTCTGCTCAGAAGATCTGCTCTATTAACCGCCTCCCAACCCAACGGCTCCTAAGAAATAACACAGAAACTCAACTCACTGATCTCTCCTACCAGAGACTCTATAACCTGTTCCTGAGAAAAAGCTGCCCTCTTCTGAATCAGAGCATATGCAACCAAGTTAGCCTTACTAGGGTGATAGACTATCTCCAAATCATAGTCCGCCACAAACTCCATCCACCGCCACTGCCTCAAGTTCAGCTTGGACTGAGTGAATATGTACTTCAGGCTCTTATGATCTATAAACACCTGTACCTTTGCACTATAAAGATAAGATCTCAAAATCTTCAGGGAAAAAACTACATCAGCCATCTCCAAATCATGAGTAAGATAGTTGTCCTCATGCTTCCACAACTGCCGCGAAGCGTAGGCAATCATCTTCCCATGCTGCATCAACACACACCCCAAACCAACTCTAGATGCATCTGCATAAACCACATAGAGTTCTCCCTACTCATGCAAAGCCAATACTGGCGTAGTAGTCAACATCTCCTTAAGGCTTGCAAAGCCCTCCTCGCACTCCTGTGACCAAACAAAAGGAAGATCCTTCCCAGTCAACTTAGTCATCGGACGTGCCTTGCTTGCAAAGCCCTGCACAAATCTCATGTAGTAACCTGCCAAACTAAGGAAACTCCTGATCTCTGTGGCATTCTGCGGTCTAGGCCAATCTCTGATAGCTTAAATCTTCTCCGGATCTACAGAAACCCCCTCTGCCGAAACAATATGACCCATAAAACCCATCTCAGGCTGCCAAAAACTGCACTTGCGCAATTTAGCAAACAGCTTCTGCTCCCGCAGCTTCTCTAGAACTGCCCTCAAATGCATTGCATGCTCCTCAAGACTCTTGAAATAAACCAGGATATCGTCGATGAAAATGATGACAGACACGTCCAGAAACTCCTGAAACACGTTGTTCATCAATCTCATAAACGCTGTTGGCGCGTTAGTCAAACCAAACGGCATCACCTCAAACTCATAATGCCCATACCTCGTCCTGAACACAGTCGTCCTAACATCTGCCTCATCTATCGGAATCTGATGATAACTCGACGACAGATCTATCTTGGAGAACCAAGTAGCACATCTCAACTGATCCAACAACTCATCGATCCTGGGAAGAGGGTACATGTTCTTCACAATGACCCGGTTCAAACCCCTGTAATCTATGTACAAGCGGAAACTCCCATCCTTCTTCTTAAGAAATAACACCGGCGCTCTCCACGGTGATAGACTAAGATAAATGAATCCCTTGCTCAAAAGATCCTCCAACTGCTTCTTTAGCTCTACCATCTCTGCTGGAGCCATCCTGTAAGGAGCCTTGGATAACGGCGTCATCCCCGGTTCCAGTTTAATCATGAAAGGATCAGACCGAGATGGTGGTAATCCCTGCGATGACTGAAACACATCCTCAAATTCTTTAACAACCTGAATACCGCTAACCGTAGACTGCCCTATTGACTCTGGCATTGATATTGTAACCAAATAAGCCTCACGGCCCTTCTCGATCATCTTCCCAGCCTGCATGGTCGAGATCATGAGACTCCCCGAAGTCAGACTAATACCTTGGAAAACCAACTTCCCTCCTGGACGCTCAAACTCCACTTTATCCCGATGGCAATCCAGATGAACCATATGTCGATGCAACCAATCCATCCCGAGAATAACATCATACAACTCCACTGGCTGATAAACAAATCCGTTGGCCACGACTCTCCCGCGATCTGAATATCAACTCCCCTAGCTCGTCCAATGACTCTCAGAAACTTGCCACCCGCAACTCTGACAACTCCTGTACGCTCTCCGCGATCTCCTATGATATCCGCACCCTCCACACACTCTGGGGTAATGAAGCTATGAGTAGCTCCAGAATCAAACATAACATGGGACTTAAACCCGCCCACCAACAAGATCCCTACACTAAATCCATGTGTTGAGAACCTAACACTTTATCACAGGCAAATCATAAAATCTGAACCTACTGAAATTCACAATGTTTAAGTACCATAAATTATACCTGTGATCGCCCCGGCACTGGTTCCACCAGTCTCGACTATCGTGTACACCCATGGCGCCTGCTTAATTTGTGCTACCTGCTGCACTCCAGGCTGCACCACTGCCACTGCCATCTGTTGCAACTTAGGACACTTGGGCTTGATATGCCAAGGTTCCCTACAATGATAGCGTACACAAACCGCTGCCGTTGCAGCACTCCTCTGGGGACAGCTAGCTACCTTGTGATCCATGCTTCCACATCCGAAGCACCCTGCACCACTCGGCCTCTATGTAGCCTCCCACTTCCTCTTGGTTCCCTGCGCACCTTCCAAGAATTTCCCTGATGATGAGCCTTCCTAGGCTGCACCGCCGGATTAATCGTCACTGCCTGTGCCCAGATATCCTCCTGAATCTCTGCTGCTATCTCAACCAGATCTACACGCGTAACATAGCTCGTCCTCTGTAATGGACCCTAAAGTCATCACAAAGAGCCCTCGTAAACCTCCTGATCTGGGCCTCCTCAGACTCCATAGCCTGACGCCCATAAGACAGAAGACGACTGAACTCTAAGTCCAGCTCCCGCACTGACCGTGTCCCCTAAGATAACTGAAGGAATTGCACCTCCATCCGGTCTAATGCCTCTCTCAGAAAATACTTGCGGTTAAACTCCTCCACGAAGTCAGCCCAAGTCATCTCCCTCTGCACTCTCTTAGCAGCCACTGATCTCCACCATACTTGAGCATCACCAATCAAATTGTAGACCTCTATGCCCACCCAAAGCTCCTCAGGACATCTTAGAATCTGGAAGTTACGTTCCACACTTGTCCTCCACGCATCTGTAGCAGTAGGATCTCTACCACCCAAAAACCATGCAGAATCAATGTTACGCATCTCCCTCAGCATAGACACGTAACAACCATGTGCTCCCACATCCGCAGCCACTGGCTGTCGCTCCTCCGCCATCACTTGTGGCACTACCTGAGCTTGAGCCGGTACCACTCCTGGCAACCGCTCCAAAACCTGTGTTAACAAGCCCACAAGATCAACTCCAGGGACTCCACCTGCTGGGACTCCCACACCCGGAACCCTAGCATCACCGACCACTCGAGCACGAACACCGCTCCCTCCGACCACACTTATGGAATCCTCCTGGACACCCTGCGACTCACCAACACCCTCATCTGTCACACTCTGGTCCACAATATCACTTACTGCTGGGCCTCTGCCACGTCCGCATCCACGTCCACGTCCGCATCCATGACCACGACCAGCAACAGCATCCTCTCTAACCATCTCCACTACCATGAACAGAAGACTAAGTGATGTGTGTACAATTTCACTCCAAATCTTTTACCTGAAAAGACTACACAACGACTGAAAGTGCACAGTTAATCAGTGTAGTATTTTAGGAGCGATCCCACAGAGAGTAATAGCAAACACAAATTGAATTATAAGAGAAAGAACTATGGCTAAGACTAAATAAGAGATTGGGGTTTTGGTTTTCCTAATAACTATTGCAAATAAATAAAAACGGATTAAAGCTATAAGACTAAGGCGTTGGGAGTTTTGGGAGTCATCTCAGGGTTTTCATGGTTCTAAGCAATATTAAGTGTCAGATCTAACAAGTAAATACTAATTTTCGGTCTAGGTTCTCAACTATGAAACACTAATGAACTAACAAGCTATTCTCATAGAATGAAAGTCTAAAGTATTCACACACCGTTACTCAACTTTCGCAGGCAACGACGCATGTCAACCAGCTAGTTAAACAAGTTTGATACATTCACCAAACTTCGTAACTCAACTTACGCAGTTTACGAGCAAGGTTTCGGTATAACACTTGTTTGGAGAAGTAGGATAACGCAGTTAGCGCTCCCGTTCTCTAGATCAGTACTTGGTGATCAATCCAAGCATAAGCATTAAGATAAAGATGTCCCTAAAGAACTCTAATATAACCCAACAAAATAAACTACTCGCTCATGATGCAAAGAAACGACATTGATATTATATAGAACAACATCAAAAACGAATCAATACACAAAAGGGGTTCAAAGGAAACTTCTCTATTTTTCACAAAAGTAACTTGATCCCTAAAGCAAAGTAAAAATGAAAGAAATAAGAAAGAGTAGAGATTTGGTGTCTTCGGCAATGGCTTCTAAGAGGAGGTGAGAGAGGACGAGCTTCGACAGCGGTAGAGGAGTCTCTGGTCGTCTCTAGTCGTCTCTTCATCGGCTGCTGGTGGTGTGAATGAAGAACTTAGAGGCACAAAGGAAACACACCTCAAAACCCTAGGCCTTAAGAGTATTTATAGGGTTTTGTTTAGGGTTAGATTTTTGTAAGGGTAAAAACGTCTTCTCTTCTTAAGTGCAGGACAAGGGGCGGCGAAAGAGGCTTCTGGACCGTGTAGGAGGCTTGGACTGGGCCGCAGTGGTGGTCGCTGGTCAGGCCTTGAATGAAAGTCCATCGGCTGGTTGCTTCTCTTTACGTTGGTTTATAACACGTCTCGGTAAATTGGGCATAACTTCCGGACGAATGAATGGATTGACTTGATTCCACTTCGAGGAGAAAGATGACTCTTCCTAAAACGTATTTTCCTTGTCTTTTGGTCCAAATTGCTATAAAACATGTAAAACCTTATTGAAACCTGAAATACTTGATAATAGACATTTTATACTTGAAATCTTATCAAACTCTTCCTAAATGCATATAAAAACTATAGCTAATATGTGTAAAATAATGATGTTATCACTAAGCAAGAAATCTAAACATAACACAAAAACATAAACTCACCGTGGAATCACACAGTAGGCTCGAAGAGGATGTTCTAGGATTTCATGCCACACACAATTAACTAACTCATATAATCAATCAAAGCATGCAAATCCCATACATCTACAACACAAAGCCTAGTGAACATAAACCTAGAAACGTAAGGGCTATGATACCAAACTGAAACGACTCAATCCGTTTCTTTTTTAATAAATAATAAATAATAATAATAATAATAATAATAATAATCTACAACTAGTGGTCCTATATCCACTAGCCACCTAGCCACAACCAAACCAAACAGCGGAAAATAAACCATACAATAACAAAATAAATATCCAATAAATAACCAATATTTAAAACATAACAATTATCCAATACTCAAACAACATGAAACATAGAACCAGCAACCTAGCAATGTTCTAATGACCCAAGTCTAGCAACCTAGCAATACCAGTCAACAACCAATCTAGTCCCTAGAACATCCTCCTCTTCATTGCCTTGATGCCACAATCACACTTTGCCTTTACCTGCACCACAAACACAAATTGAGATGCATAAGTATTTTATAAACACTCAGTAAGGCAATCCTCCCATCTATTGGGCTATACGCACAAAAAATAGAGACATCTCTAACCATCAACCAACAATCAACAACTAATAATAACAAACCCGGACTCTGCACGGCCGCACGTCCTCCGACCGGACTGAACAGCGTCAGCCAAGGTTTCCCGTGCAGCTGTCGCAACAGCCCGCACACCTCCGACTGAAACCTTGAGGTCTCCCTCTAGTCAATATACTCACATCCTAGACGTTGTATGCTCACAACTAAGTGCTTCCTCGGTCCGCGGTCACAAGCAACGAATAATGCCGGCTCGCTATCAGGCTAACCGCCTTAAGCTACGGTATCCAGAAAGTCACTCACACCCACTCACCCGCTCTCAGGTTGCAACCTTCGAGACATATCAGCTCACTGCCGAGCCGCGACAGTTGTGGAAGCATCATACTTGTTTGCTTGAGCGCGTTCTCGGATCGTCATCCGAAACAAACATACCACTCCCACTCTCTGGCCACAAAGTCCATCGACCTATCAGTATCACATGAGTTGGGCCCACACGACTTTGAGCAAACATGTCTGATGCCAACGAGTATCTCCCGACTAGATCTACCTCAACACTTTCCATTTCTGGAATCTGATGCTCAGCCTTCACCAGCTGGCAAGAGTCGCACTTCACAACCCAGTCAGCTACATCCTTCTTCATCTCGACCCAGTGATAATACCACTTGAGATCAGAGTACATCTTCGTTGCTCTTGGATGAATAGAGAACTTGCTCGAGTGAGCCTCTCTCAGTATCTCTTGCCTTAGACCCTCACCCTTAGGCACACAGACCTGACCATGCACAAGGATAGTTCCATTAGCAGAGACCTGATACTCTGAACTCGCAGCCTTATGGGCATTCACCAACCCCACATCACTCTCCTGAGTTTACCGCACCCTGCTCAACAAATCTGCTCGATTAGCTGTCTCCAAGCCCAAAGGCTCCTGTGAGATAACAAATAGCACTAATCTCACCTACTATCGCCTCCATATCATACTCCTGAGCCGAAGCAGTCCGCTTCCGGCTCAAGGCATCAGCAATCAGGTTAGCCTTACCAAGATGGTAAGTTATATCCAGATCATATTCTGCTACCAAATCCATCCAACGCCTTTGCCTCAAATTCAGCTCAGGCTGAGTGAAGATGTACTTCAAGCTCTTATGATCTATAAATATTTGCACCTTCCCGCCATAAAGATAGGACCTCCAAATCTTCAGGGCAAAAACCACCGCTGCCATCTCCAAATAGTGGATAGGGTAATTGGCCTCATGCTTCCGTAACTGCCGCGAAGCATAGGCTATAAACTTGCCCTACTGCATCAGCACACATCCCAACCCAACTCCGGAAGCATTAGTGTACACAACGTAAGGCTCGTTCTGTTCTGGCAGTACTAACATCGGCGTCATAGTCAACATCTGCTTAAGGCTTGCAAAACTTGTCTCACACTCCGGTGACACACAAATGGAACCTCCTTCCTGTAAGCTTAGTCATTGGTTGTGCCATACTCACAAAATCTTGAACGAATCTCCTGTAATAACCTGCCAACCCCAGGAAACTCCTGATCTTAGTGGCACTATGTGGCCTTGGTAACATGAAACAACAATAATTCGACTGTGGGTTATTCCAACATTTCTTTTTATAATTAAAAATCTGCAACCATTCCGCAGATTTTTGATAAAATAAAAAATCTGTTATCACTTCATGTCAATCTAGTAATTATTTTCTCGTCAACAAATCGGTAATGTGACGACAGACTTATAGTCTCTTAAACAAAACTGAAACGACTAATTAAAAAAAAATCTGTCATATAGTATGAAAGTTTGTGGTAACAACAACAATAAGTCTATCGTAGAAAAGAAAATCTGCCACTAAAATTAAATCTCTTGTAACGAACTACAAAAAAATCTGTCGAATAAAATAAATCTGCCGTGGAAAATATGTCGCAAATAAGAAAATCTGTCACGTATAAAGAAATCTGTGACAACCGAACAGCAGACTTTTAAAAAAAAATTAGAAATTTCCTCCTCGTACGAAAAAAATTGAAGGGATATTTTGGTATTTTTTTTTATTAAAACGAAAAAGGATGTTTTAGAAAAAAAATAATTTAAATAACCGTAATATTTTATGAATTACTTAGGTAATAAACCCTATAATTTGGGTCAACCTAGTTTTTTTCCCTTAAAATATTTATAACGTCTAATTTGCAAATTTATTGTAGAACTTTAGAAAATGTATACAGTCATTAGAGCATCTATAGTAGGAATCTCTCTCCAAATTTTCAACTAATATTAAAATGAAGGGAATTTTGTTTAATGTACCACATTTCCCACAAAACTTTCTAAATGTACCACAATCGAGATTTCTTTTCTGATCTACCATAAATGTGAGGTAGAAAGACGTTTTTGCCCTCCTGCTAATATGACAAGTCTCGTAGACAATTTGAGGAGTACAAACTTGTCCATTAGCTTAAATTACTTGTCTAAAACATAAATATAAAAAGGACTAGTTGTCTCTCCTTTGTGCGAGTTTAAAACTAGTCCACCGAGTTAATAAAAATGTTGTTTACTAGAATTTTTGTGAATCATCTAGTGCATGACAAATTTAATAGATGACAAGTGGAAATTGTGGAAAAGTGTAAAACTTATCTATCGAGTAAATAAAGTATTGTCTTTGTAAAATAACTTGTCCATGATAAGATTAATAGTGGACAACCTGGTGCGTTTAATTGGTCCATCGGTCTTGCAAGGAGAAGCGGAAGACTATGCCAACGACGAATTTAATAGAGGACAAGTGGACATTGTGGACAAGTGTAAAACTTGTCTATCGAGTAAATAAAGTATTGTCTTTGTAAAATAACTTGTCCATGATAAGATTAATAGTGGATAACCTGGTGCGTTTAATTGGTCTATCGGTCTTGCAAGGAGAAGCGAAAGACTATGCCAACGACGAATGGTCAGATCCGGTAGTGAAAGTAAGACCAGCGACAGAACTAAAAAGCAAGGGCCAAGAGATATATATATGAGGAGGCGATCTGGCGGTTCCGGTTGGTCCGGCGAAAGAGCTCTGACGAAAGAGCTCCAGCGATGGCGGTGGTAAGAAAAGATCCGAAAAGAGATGAAGACGAAGATGCGGAGGAGGATGACGGAGCTCCGAACGGAGAAGAACCAGGCTGAGAAGAACCAGACAGAGACATGGCGGTTACTGATTCTCTTCTTCTTCCACTCACTGGTTCACTCTCTTCTTCGCCGGCGTTTGAAAAAAAAACAAAAATAAGAGTTTGATATGGTCACTCTCTTCTGCAATGTAAAATAATTTGAGGATACAATTGTCATTTTGATATGCAGGTGTGGTACATTGAAAAAAAAGTTTTCTAATGTGGTACATTGAGAAAGCTTGAGTTTCCAATGTGGTATAACTCTTAGAAAACTCTAAAATGAATTTAATAAAAAAGAGAAATTCACTAGAACTCTTTGAGAGACCCTTTTTACACATGTCAAAGTTTTATTGGTTTTTTCTAATTTTTAATTTAAAATCACAAATAAATTATGTGAAAAATCTTAAAATAATATTCATTCGGTCCCAATAGATTAATGTTTTGATACTATCATACATATTAAGAAAAAGTTACATTTTTATTTCTAAATTAATTTATAATTACTTTTTGATCGATAGAAAAACTATAAACCATTAGATAAATGCCTATGTAGAAAAGTATAAAGTAGAAAAATTGTTTTAGTTTTTAAATCTGCAAAATAAATCTTTTAAGAAAAAAATTAATCCTATAACATCAATCTATTAGGGACAGGAGAAATATTAGTGAGAGACTCACACCATCTCTAGTCTCTACCAATACTCTTGCTCTTAGGGCCTGACTGGTTCTCCCGCTACCACCCGCAAACGCTGCGTTTGCGGGTGGTAGCGGTTGCTAGCGATTGGTACCAATCTTACAATCCGCTCTCAATCGCTCCAAACCACTAAGTTCCAAAAGCTGATTCCTGCAAGCGTTTACGGTTGCGGGCGACTGCGGTTAGAATTTTTTTTTTTTTTAACTTGAAACAAATCAATGATAATGATATATTTTTTTTTATATCTTTTACTAACTATTTTATTCATTAAGGATTGGAGAAAATGAAGCACGAATATGATTGAGAATATTAAAAAATAAACAATTTGAAGAAAATAAAATTTCAATTAACAATAAACCATAAAACTTGATGTAAATTTAATGGCACATCGCACATATGTTAAAAATAAATCTAATAAATATAACATTTCATCAGAAATTTTAACAAATAAGAATCAGAAATTTTTAAAAATAAGATTATTTTTTGAAAAATATAAAAACAAATCACGAATCTTCTCAACTACTGCCCCACGAAACTTATTGAGTGTGTGAGATTTAAAAAGAAGATCTACGATCTAAAACATATGTTTTGTCATTTATCAAATTACTTGATTAAATTTTTGGTAAAAAGCTAAATGCATACAGTAATAAATATTTCAATATGAAATTTATTTCTTTTTAAAATAATTATTTTAGTATCTTTTTATTGAATTTTAATTATAAATCAAGTTTAATAAATTTTTTGATATTTTTAAACATTTATATAATTATATATTATATTTATTATGTTTTAACCGCTATTGCACCCGCTGGTCAACCAGTTGTAAACTCCCGCAAACGCACCCATTTTAAAACGTTAAACTAGTCATTCAAAACGCTTAATAATGCTTGAAACCGCAACTATCCGCTTCCGCAATCTCCCGCAAACGCAACCACAAACGCTGCGGTTAACCAGTCGGACCCTTAGACTCT